>NC_050588.1:38777500-38805000 GCF_013368585.1 Megalops cyprinoides | reverse complement strand
GTTATCACACAGAATGTCAATATATCAGTTCATAGATGATCTTGAACGATGTTCCCAAAGATTCTGTCGTCGTCCCTCAGGCACTCTCGATGACAAACGAGGCGATGTCGCAGCTCAGGAGGAGGGTCACTCGATCCACAGGTTGATCCAGGCCAGCTCCTGTAACCTCTGACTGCCCAGGACTCAGAACCCTGAAAGATACACAAACACGCAAACACACAGGAAAACAACCAACACATCATAGCCGTAATGACATTTTAAGCGTCCTAACTAACTGTCAATTCCAGTAATTCCACTACTTTCCCCCGTCTGGCCCTCCAGCAGGGTCGTAACACAATGAGAAGTATTAACATGAAACAGCATGAAACATGTCATTTCATGTTTTCTTCGTCTTTAGGTAACCCCTGGAACATACTGCCTCCAGTTCTACCCTCCGACTCTTCCCATAGCGCTGCTGTTGTACTCTCCCTATTCTTTTGGGGGCTCAGCTAATTTACAATGACTTGCATGAATCCATTTCTGCTTCCCCTGCACCTTGACTGCAGCGTCTGTCACCAATAACACCTGATAGGGTCCCTCCCATTTCGCTTCCAATGGTAACCTTTGGGGCTTGTGAACCATGACCCATTGACCAGGTACTAAAGAATGTCCCCCGTCAGGTGGCTGTTTCCACGCCTCCACCACCTGCTGGGCAGCTGTTCGAACTGCTTCAGTCAATTCAGTGCAATAAGAAATCAATTCCAATTCGTCAATTCATTGGCGCACATACGTAAGGTCCGTTGTTCCGTTGTTCAATTGCCGCTGCGAGGGGTTGCATGGAGGGGACTACTCGTGTCCCAGAAACAACTCCAAGAGTTCCCTCTGCTTCTCTTCACTCAGGTTCTTGAATTCCCGAACCAAGTTGTCTTCAGCATCCTTACGTTGTGGACCGTTGCCTTTTCGGTTTCCCGTGCGGCATTCTCTAGCCCAATGTCCGTACTTCCCACACTTCCTGCAGGCTCCTGTCTTGCCCTTCTGATTCTTCTGCTTCTGTGCAGCCACATTGCGGATCTTGCATTCAAGATCTGTTTCCACTCTTCTTGCTGCTGTCACCAGGTCTTCAAATGTTGTGCGGTTATCTTCCCATCCAGGCGTGCTCAACTTGACCGCCTTCCGCACTTCAGGTAACAGGCCTTGCATGAATGTTGCCTTCAGTGGGCCATTCGCATTCCCTCCGATGTTCCGTTCATTGAGGCCTTCTATTCCAGAATGTCTCAGGAACAGCTTGGAAAACCGGTCTGAGTAGTCATCAATTGCTTCTCCGGCTTTCTGGATGCAGGCAGCAATTTTTCCCCAATCTGTTGTTGCTCTTGTAGCTCGTTGGATCCACAGACGAATTGCTTCCCAGGCATTACCCAAATTCTGTCTATCATCTCCCAATGCTGTTTCAACTTCATGAGTCACTCTAGCGATTTCAGCAGTGTTAAGCACTGTACACAGTAACTGAAGGCCATCACTGGGATGCAGGCGATAGATGTGACGCAAACGCTCAATTGTTGTCCAAGTCTCCATCCCTGCCTTGCGTGGATGCTGCAGGCCTTTGGACCACTTATCAATTTCTTCTGGCTTGCATGCTTTGTGAGCGTAGATCATCTGATCCCCGTGCCTTTTCACCACTAGGGGCCTTAAGCGCCTTTCACTGTTGGGCTCAGAATCATCTGCAACAACCGTGCTTTCCTCGTCATCATCACTAGAGGCGCCCATTGCCATTGCTCTGAATGCATATCGTCTTTCAAACTGAACCGCTTCCTCCATTTCCGCATACGGGTAGACACTGTAGGGAGGAGCAGTGGGGCAGGCGTGAGCTCCCCTTTCAACTGTAGCTCCGCCCCTGCAGTAGGGCTCCTGCTCCTTCCCATTTTCTCTCAGTCTGCCTCTGAGCTCCGACAGCTCCTCTTCTAGCCTCTTGCATTTCACATTCTTTTCTCTTATCTCCTCAGCCAACGCCCTGACATTTTCTTTCTCGTGACTCAATTGCCTCTCAGACTCCGAAATTACTTGCTTTTCGTATCTTTTCCGCAATTGACCCAACACCACCAAAGTTAATGGCACTCTTTCTTTTTCAGGCACACGTTGCGACTTTCCCCAAGCTTTCTTAACATCATCAATTGGCCACACACCACCAGATTCAAGCTCAATCCCATACTTTTGCTCAATCTCTTTTTCAACTTGTTCCAATTTAAAAGTGGACCGCAAATACGCCGTACTCATTGCCACCATTGTCTCAAAATCAACATCGGGCGCAGCTCTCCCACCCTTCTCAGTAGTAGGAATCTGCTCCGTTTTGTCAGCACCAGGTTCAGAGTTTCCCTGAGCACCCGCCATTATCATTAATCTCAGGCTGTTGTCACACCAGTGCTAGTTCTCTCACTAGGAAAACTCAGATGTCTTTTACACACTACTCTCCTCCTCCCGGAGAGTTTCACTCCGTCGGTTGTTTGAATAGAGCTCTTTATCCAAACACCGTAAACCACAAGATATATACACACACACTCACTCGCTCACTGTCGACAGTACAAAAACACATAAAACAAATAAAACACATCAACGTCTAGACAGCTCTTCCGTTCCCTGACGGGCTTCTACAGATCTATTTCAAACTGTAGGAATATCGCGATCTTCCGTGACAAGGCACGTGCATCCACGAATTCAAGCGTACACATACAAATGCCAATTTTCCACCAGTGTACCCTTACTCGTAGGATATCCGCTATAGCGCTCTCCCAAAGGAGCTATGCATTTAACCGGTCACTACAGACTCTTTTTCTCTGCAGTCAAGGTGCACCACACACTTTGCAGTTTGCAAATTTTCTTTCACCCTCGTGTACACATCAAACATACAATGATTACAGCTCCCTCATTGTAGGCACGTATCTTCACAGTTCTTTGTCTAACTGTTAGCCTTTACTTATAGTGTTACATGTACTCTGTAAATGTCTCGGTTCTTTCTGGAACCCAGCAAGGTAAGGAAAGGGGCTCACCAATTGTTAGAGAAGATCAACAGATGTTGAAAGCGCGCAAGTGTCTTCTCTTCACTTTCTGGCAGGATCTCTCCTTTTCCTTGTGGATCCGAGTCACGGCACCAAGTTGTTGGCTCTTGGTGAATTGATGTTCTCGCAGGCTAACTAATAAACTGTTACACAAAGAACTTCAGTCTGGAGCGTGGTCGAAGATGAGGTAGAAACAGGTTTTATTGATGGTCTTCAATACAGCAAGACTTCATACATGAAGGTCGGCTTCAGGTACTACACGCACTAAGTCTCACTTAGAGTCTTAAGCCTTGCACACTCGTCCTCACGCTCAGTCTGTCTCTAGTGCGGCTAGGTAATTCTCGCACCCACACCTAGATATATGTACACGACTCTGGTCCGTGCCACGTTGTTGTTGCGTTGCTTCTGTACTAAACAAAGAACAAAGAACATCTTATACCATCCCTGAGCTGTCCAGAGTGGTTAATTATAACTGTCCTTGCATCGCCTAGAGTCTGGCGCCTAATTGGAAAAACATTGCTTCTGAAGGTATCTCTAGATTGATAAGGAGTACACTCTGACCCAACTCCTCTTTGTCACAGACACTGACAAGGGAGGCAGAGTGGGAGAAAGTTCAGCCGGGTAGAGAACCCCTATATCACCTAAGAACAAAACCTTTATTATAAAAGAAGCTTCTAGGAACTGAGGTACCTTGGTTGTGCTGATCATCCCAAATGGTTAAACATGTCATGACTAACCTAATACTGAACTACAGCTACATGAGTGATTTCTACAGCTATATGAGTGCTCGAAATCATAGGCCTCACCGTTGGGACGGCCTTGTGCCACGTACACACTTTCAGTGTGCCTTGTGTGCATGATTAGTTCAACATAGCAGCATCTCTTGGAAAGTAGGCCACAGGTCACAACTCCGTGAGCGGCCTAAAAACTACACAGTCACATTATACACTGTGCATACTAATTCTACCAAACTAATCAGTCTACCAATATAATGAGCACTAAATAATCACCACTATTCTTCAGCACGCTGCACACTCACAGAGGCAGGGCTGAGCGCTGTAATCTCCTACCGGCCTCACCGCTGAGGACTGCAGCGCCGCTTCTATCAGGGGAGACCAGACCTTTCACAGATGAGAGGGAAATTTTGTCACAGATTTTGCAAATGTAAGAGATGCCCGTGAAATGTTGAAAACTCCAAATACAGCATAAGAAATGAGCTGTAGAAAAAGAACAGAAATGGCTCCAGTAGAGATAAGCAGTGCAAAAAAATTTGCAGAAGTAGCAAGGGCTTTTTAAATGTCTTTGATCAGGCCATGTGTTACAGACTTTATAATATACTGAAAATATACGTTAATAACCTTGAGTTTTAATAATGGACATACATTTTTTAAATCGGGGTAAGAGTGCATAGCAGTGTGGATGTTTTTGTTTGTCGTGAGCTGGATCGTATGGATGTGTGCAGGTGTGTGTGCGGGCCAGGGTGCAGTCTACAGGTAATGAGGGCGGAAGGAATTTGCACTCGGCACACGCGCTCGTGTGCTCGCCATGGTAACGGGCAAGTGGGGCGGAGGGAAGGGGCTCGCTAATCTGAACGGAGCCTCTGGCTTAATCATCTCAATAGAGCTCCATTAGCCCAGGGTTTTAAGAAATATCAATAAGAGCTGTCAGATTGTTACGGCTGAAAGATTATTCAGCAAGGTCAGAGAACAGAGCGGTATGGGCCTGTGTGCGTGTGTGAGCTCGCGCGTAGATTCCTCTGCTGAAGCTGATGGTACATAGGCCATTTTTTACTCTTTTTATAAAAAGCCAAAATCCATTTTTTCAGTTTTTCTGTTTAAAAAAAATTGTTTCCAGAGATTCTGCTGTTCCATCTGTGAGTGTGTGATTGTTAGGGCCGCAGATACAGCCCCACGGCTCGCTCGGCAGAGACGTTTTTGGAATTGCAGCACAGCATCATAAGCAGGTGAAACAGGCACCTGTAGTGTGGGAAGAGCAGACTGCTTTCAGAAGACTGTCCTGATCATGCAGCCTGCAGAGCTGGAGAGTGAGCCGGTACGAGCTTTAGGATGAAGGCAGCCCCCTAATGCGGGCTCCGCTGCATGGAGCTGTGTAATTCTGTGTGACACTGTGTGGCTCTCTCTCTCTCTCATTCACTCTCTGACTCACTCACTCTCTTATTCTCTCACTGTCACTCAATCACTCTCTCACTCACTCACTCACTCACTCACTCACTCACCCACTCACTCACTCACCCACTCACTCACTCACCCACTCACTCACCCACTCACTCACTCACTCACTCACTCACTCACTCACTCACTCTCTCACTCTCTCACTCACTCACCTACTCACTCACCGTCACTCTCTCTCATTCACTCTTTGACTCACTCACTCTCTCACACTCTCTCTCTCTCTCTCTCTCTCTCTCTCACTCACTCACTCACTCACTCACTCACTCACTCACTCACTCACTCACTCACTCACTCACTCACTCACTCACTCACTGTCACTCTCTCTCATTCACTCTTTGACTCACTCACTCTCTCACACTCTCACTCACTCTCTCTCTCTCTCTCTCTCTCACTCATTCTCACTGTCTCTCACTCACTCACTCACTCACTCACTGTGACCACATGACCAGCTCATACAGGAGCAGAGCCGGTGTGCTCTGCGGGTCACAGGCTGCAGACAGGCTGTTTGAGGCGGTTTAGCTTGATGAGGCTTTGAATGCTGTCAGGCTTTTGGCTGCAGGTCCGTGTGAGAGTGTTTGAGTGGGAAACAGGCCGGCTTTTGCCTGAGCCGCTGCTAATGAATCTAAAGCTGTCACGGCCTCCCCTGACACACCAGCGGCCGGGTGCTGCAGGGTGCTGCAGGGTGCGAGATGCACAGCGGCCGGGTGCTGCAGGGTGCTGCAGGGTGCGGGATGCACAGCGGCCGGGTGCTGCAGGGTGCTGCAGGGTGCGGGATGCACAGCGGCTGGGTGCTGCAGGGTGCTGCAGGGTGCGGGATACACAGCGGCCGGGTGCTGCAGGGTGCTGCAGGGTGCGAGATACACAGCGGCCGGGTGCTGCAGGGTGCGAGATACACAGCGGCCGGGTGCTGCAGGGTGCTGCAGGGTGTGGGATGCACAGCGGCTGGGTGCTGCAGGGTGCGGGATGCACAGCGGCTGGGTGCTGCAGGGTGCTGCAGGGTGCGGGATGCACAGCGGCTGGGTGCTGCAGGTGCTGCAGGGTGCGGGATGCACAGCGGCTGGGTGCTGCTGGGTGCTGCAGGGTGCGAGATGCACAGCGGCCGGGTGCTGTAGGGTGCTGCAGGGTGTGGGATGCACAGCGGCTGGGTGCTGCAGGGTGCTGCAGGGTGTGGGATGCACAGCGGCCGGGTGCTGCAGGGTGCGGGATGCACAGCGGCCAGGTGCTGCAGGGTGCTGCAGGGTGTTGCAGGGTGTTGCAGGGTGCGGGATGCACAGCGGCTGGGTGCTGCAGGGTGCTGCAGGGTGTGGGATGCACAGCGGCCGGGTGCTGCAGGGTGCTGCAGGGTGTGGGATGCACAGCGGCCGGGTGCTGCAGGGTGAGGGATGCACAGCGGCTGGGTGTTGCAGGGTGCTGCAGGGTGCGGGATGCACAGCGGCTGGATGCTGCAGGGTGCTGCAGGGTGTGGGATGCACAGCGGCCGGGTGCTGCAGGGTGCGGGATGCACAGCGGCCGGGTGCTGCAGGGTGAGGGATGCACAGCGGCTGGGTGTTGCAGGGTGCTGCAGGGTGCGGGATGCACAGCGGCTGGATGCTGCAGGGTGCTGCAGGGTGCGGGATGCACAGCAGCCGGATGCTGCAGGGTGCGAGATGCGCACTGTGACTGACTGCTGGGTGTCACTCCGCCTGCTGCCTGCATGCGAGTGTCTCCGTTGTGCAGTATCGCCAGGCTCGATGGGATTTGTCTTTTTGCTTAGCGATTTCCACTTTGCATGTCATGTAAGAAATGAGTGGGCTAACACACCCACCCAGCACCCCGCCCTGGCCCACGTCATGAGAGAAGCATTTTAAACCAGCTTTGGTTTCTGCTCTGACTCTCCTGCCCACCTGTGTTGCTCTGGATCTCCCACTCAGAGGGTTTCCTGTGTTCCTCTGTAATGCCCACAGCCCCCTGTAAAGGGGATTAACAGGAACCTCCTCTAACAGCTGTTATCTTCCTCTGAGTTTGTACATTTCTGTTTGCAAAACAAGCCTTATCCTCATCCAGATCCAAAGGTAATGTGATCACACAGGTGAGGCCATAAGTAAGCCTCGCACACAGCAGCTGCCTGTTCCATGGTGATCACCTCCTGCCTGGCTTCGCCATTCGCTGTACCTGCATCAGACAGTCACTCAGTAAATAGATTTTGTGAAAGCGCAGGATGTCTGAGAGAGCAGCATTTAAACCGGCGGAACATTCCTCAGATGTTTGTTCTTTGGCTGATTGTTGTGACCCTTTCTTTTATAGTCGAGTCTCTGACTCTCTCTCCCTCCCTCTCCCCGGCTGGTCCCTGTGACTCTGTCTCTTGCTGACTGTGACTCCCTCCCTCCCTGGCCAGTTGCTGTGACTCTGGGTGTGTCACTGGTCATTCACTGTGACTCTTTTTCTTTCTTTCTCTGTGTCTGTTTCAGTCTTGGTGGAGCTGTGCCTGTCGCTCTGTCACTCTGTGAGACGCTCTCGCTCTGTGAATGTGTATACAAGTGCAAAAGTCTGTGTTTCTCAGATTTTGTGTTCAATCAAAAGTTGTCTTCCTCTCAGTTTTCCTCTCTCTCTCTCTCTCTCTCTCTCTCTCTCTCTCTGCCCTGTGTGTGCCTCTCTCTCCCTCTCTCTCCCTCTCTCTCCCTCTCTCTCTCTCTCTCTCTCTCTCTCTCTCTCTCTCTCTCTCTCCCTCCCTCCCTCCCCGGGCTCCTGCGCCTTTGTGTGGAGTGAGAATGCGGAGCGGCTAACGGGCGTGACTCTGAGCCCCTCTCCCTGGCATTCCTCAGCTATTTCTGCTCACGTTAATGGAGAAATGTGGCTGCAGTCTGTGTGTGTGTGCGTCTGGCGGAGAGCGCGTGCACCGTCAGCTGCTCGGACGCCCCGCACCCCTCACCCCGCCCCCGTTTGATCTCATTACGGAATGCAAATGCCCCCCGTCCTCCCAGATCAAAGGTTGGGTTTATATTTGGGCGGCCGGCATTATAAGAGGGGCCTGAGGTACTCCCTGCTTCTTTAATAAGTGATTTGGAGCTGTGGTGCCTCTGCAGGGCATCATTTCACTCTGGAGATAATGTTCGGGCTCCTAAATGAGTAAACTGCAGAAACGGGAGCTCTGACTGGATTTAAATGCATTGACACAGGTAACAGTGGTGTGCCCCGCTCTCTGTCTCCTGCCCCAGGCCCTGGGTCCGGGGTGCAGAATCCGGGCGTGTAAAATCGCGCCGGCACTCGACTCCCTGATATCTGCTCGTGCTCCTGCAACCTGTATCAGTTTGAGGCTGTTTGTTGGGTCTGCAGATTGGAATTGTTAGCTGAACTGCAGATGCAAGCTCACATGCCCCCGATGTGATGGGTTCTGCCCTGTGCAGAGTGAATGTCTTCGGAGCTGCAGGTTGTCGGCTCTCCTGGGTTCAGTGTGTTGGTTGAAGGCAGGATCAGCAGGAGAGGGTGGCTCTGTGCTGGTGGCAGCAGTGGTGAATATAGAGATGCCCGTTTGATCCCTCTGACAGGCGAGTCCACCTTACAGCAGTGCGCCCTGCTGCTACCTGCCACCCTGTTACTCATCAGAGACCCCCTCAACTGCCCTCCCCCTCAGAGCACACCTGCTGCAGGTCAGCTGCTCTTTATGATGTCACTTTTCAGATGGCCCCCTCCTCCCACAGCACCAGGCTGGCTAACCTGTCCTGCCATTAACAGTTGTTTGGCATCACTTATTAAGTAATCTGGAGCAAGTGAGGGAGAGAGATTGAGATGGTGAAAGGTATGGGTCTCATAATGAGATGGAGCAATAGACATGTTAGATCATACGTGTTTCTCAGTGAGACGGAGAGAGATGGTAGATCATACGTGTTTCTCAGTGAGACGGAGAGAGATGGTAGATCATACGTGTTTCTCAGTGAGACGGAGAGAGATGGTAGATCATACGTGTTTCTCAGTGAGACGGAGAGAGATGGTAGATCATACGTGTTTCTCAGTGAGACGGAGAGAGATGGTAGATCATACGTGTTTCTCAGTGAGACGGAGAGAGATGGTAGATCATACGTGTTTCTCAGTGACACAGAGAGAGATGGTGAATTGTATGTGCTTCTTAGTGAGACGGAGAGGTAGAGTTGGTACATGTTTCTCAGTGACACAGAGAGAGATGATGCTGGATGGCATGTTTTGCAGTCAGACTGTGGAGAGGCTTAAGGGCTGCAGCTGCAGGAGTTAAATGAAGGGGTCACATGTGTGCACGTGAAACAGGGGAGCAGACAGGTGAGCAGGGAGAGCTCTTCCTGTCCTCTGTGCTACGGCTCAGACCCGCTGGAAGTGCAGCCTCCCACTGTAGAGTTAACATTATGAACTGCGAGGAATTTGAAGCACTTTCAAAACGACCCATAAAACTGGAAATCCCATTAGCTGTAAGGCCCTTCTGCAGGGGAGAAACTGCTGTGTAAAACTGCAGGGTTATGGCGGAGGGGAGCGTGTGCTGACTGCAGTCCAGAAATGACATTAAAACCGAGTCGCTCCGCATGACCATTTTAAAAAAGTTAAAAGTCTTCTGTTGCGCTGAAGTTTTTCCTTATGTTAAAACTATGTATAAAGGATGTTTAACTCCCAGTGTATTAATAAAGTATGTTTAATGAATGAGGTTGTAGTAATTGATTGAGTAGGTCTCAGTGACAGATCTCAGTGAGACTGTAATATCTGCACAGCGCTCACAGTGTCATTGACTGAGATCTGTCTGTAATATCTGCACAGTACTCACAGACAGATCTCAGTGACACTGTAATATCTGTACAGGGCTCACAGACAGATCTCAGTGACACTGTAATATCTGCACAGAGCTCACAGACAGATCTCAGTGACACTGTAATATCTGCACAGAGATCACAGACAGATCTGTATGACACTGTAATGTCTGCACAGAGCTCACAGACAGATCTCAGTGACACTGTAATATCTGCACAGAGCTCACAGACAGATCTCAGTGACACTGTAATATCTGCACAGAGATCACAGACAGATCTGTATGACACTGTAATGTCTGCACAGAGCTCACAGACAGATCTCAGTGACACTGTAATATCTGCACAGTACTCACAGACAGACCTTTCAATGACAGTAATATCTGCTCCACAACAGGAACCCGCAAATCACAACTCTTGTCTGAATTTTCGTGAGTGTGTATTTTTATGAGTTTTTGTTATTTGTTTGCTTATGTTAAACTGGAATGGATATTTGCTGAATTCAGTGAGCTGAGCCTGTGTTGCAGGCTTTGTTAGACGATGATAAGCAGTGTAGCTGCGGGAGAGGGGCTTCCCTGTGGAGGAGCGGAGCTGGGTGCTGATCTGAGAGGCGTGTCCACAGAGCGGCCTTCAGTGCTGAGAGGCGTGTCCACAGAGCAGCCTTCAGTGCTGAGAGGCGTGTCCACAGAGCAGCCTTCAGTGCTGAGAGGCGTGTCCACAGAGCAGCCTTCAGTGCTGAGAGGCGTGTCCACAGAGCGGCCTTCAGTGCTGAGAGGCGTGTCCACAGAGCAGCCTTCAGTGCTGAGACACCAGGAGATGCCGGTGTGGCTGCACTTCTTCCAGCTTCCCACAGAACGCTTCCCCTTCCAAACAGCACAGAGCCGAAAAACACATGAGCAGAACTCATAACCCTGAAACCCGAGACCGAAACAGGCCGAAAACCCCGTTGAACTGGCCGGGACAGGGCTGCGAGGGTGGACAGGTGGGGAACGGATCTGCGTCCTGCCTGTGGAAGCCCTCAGGTCTGTGAATGCTCTCAGCGAGGTGGGCAGAGACAGGGGGAGGGGCGGGGACACAGGGGGAGGGGCAGAGACAGGGGGAGGGGCGGGGACACAGGGGGAGGGGCGGGGAGAGGGGCGCAGCGTCACCCTGCCTGTCTCCGCCGTGGCAGATCGGGATGATGGATGGCATGTCAGGTGTGTCGGGCGCGGGTGTCAGCCTCAGCTCTCCCTGCCACTGTCACCAGGGGCTAATTGCAGGTCACAGCATCCCCACCGTCCCGCCGAAAATAAAATGCCATCATGGATGTGAGCTTTTAATGCCTCCCGCGTAATTGCTCATTTATCACTGTCACGCCTCTGAGTGCATGCCTTTCCACTGTTAATGCAAACACACTAAAACTGCCTCCACAAATAACACAGAGGGAGTACAGACCTGTGTGAGCACACAGAGGCAGTGCAGACCTGTGTGACCTGTGTGAGCACACGGAGGGAGTGCACACCTGTGTGAGCACACGGAGGGAGTGCACACCTGTGTGAGCACACGGAGGCAGTGCACACCTGTGTGAGCACACGGAGGCAGTGCACACCTGTGTGAGCACACGGAGGGAGTGCACACAGCGGCGTTCCCCTCTCAGTGAGCGTGCTGTGTCTGAGTGACAGCGTTACCCTGGGCCGACCGCTAACCTCTCTCCAGCTCTGCCAACCTGCTACAGCACTGTTTCCTTCCTGCTAGCTGCCTGTAACCTGCACAGAGACTGGAATTATGGGGTGTAGTGGTGTGTAGTTGAGTGTGTACAGGCGTGAGTTAAAGGACTGTAGGTGTGTCGAAGGGCGTGTAGTGTTGGTTGCCTCTTGAATGATGTGCTGTGCTGTTTAGGGGCTGTTCTCTGGGGTGTGCAGGGCAGGTCTGCATGAACTTTCCTAATACAGACGTAAGGAGGAAGTGTGGTGCTGCTGTAGGTGCGCGGTCAGCAGATGTTTGAGCTGTCAGAAGCACAGGTTTCACACTGGGAGCTGTAACTCAGCACGGACGCGGGGATGTCCTTAGCAGGTGCGGTGAGGCCAGTGTGTGCTCTGTCAGGAGAGGGCTGGCTGAAACCCAGCTGTTTTGGTAGTGCGCTACGCTCCCCCTGCCCTGTGTGCTACGCACTCTTCCTCCTCAGTGTGCTGTGTGTGCTCTCCCTGCGCTGTGTGCTACACACTTTCTCTGTCCCGACTCGCATTTCCAAATAAGTGTTTCTGGAGCTGAGCTCTTTCCGCCGTGCTGATAAATTATTCTCTTTCTACTGGTGATTTAGAGATATGAAGTGCTTCATTTCCCATGTGAAGCGGCCCCTCCGTTTTGCAGCCTGGCGCTGGATCAGCCCCCGGCTGCTTCCAGAGATGCAGTACCTGATTGGCAGCTGTTTTACTCATTACAGTGTGGGATATACTACAGTCATTACAGTTATGACCATAGAGTCATTACAGTTACTGCTGCGGAGTCATTACTGTTCTGCTTATAGAAAGAAGGCTGGCAAGGGAAGTAAAAATGGAGAGAAAGGTACAGTGTTTGGTCAACCCATTTAAAATGTTAAGGATTACCCATTTAATCAAAGTACGATTAAGGGTTGTTAGCTACTTCAGATGTAATTCACTGAACACTTCATACCATTTTATCGGTGTCTTTTTAACAGACTGCTCAGCTAGTGAGATTTCTGGTGATTTAGTGAGCTGACTTGTGAGTTGGCTGCCTCTCTGGCAACCGTTTTTAACCTGGAGATAGGAGGTTGCAGTCGGCTGTGCAGAGCAAATCTAGTTTGGGAAGTTAAGGCCTCCGTTTTAACCTGTTGTGAGTCAACATACAAGCTGAAGCTGTTAAATTGGAAACAATATGAGGAAGTATTTCGGTTAAATGTTTTTTGCGGCCTGTTGAGATTATTGCTCTGTTTAGTGTTATTATTCATCTTTGGGTTAGGAGCTTAGTTGGCTAGTTAGCTAGCTTTCATGCACAACAAAGATAGCTGTAATCTGTTTTCCTCCCAAGGACAGAAAGAGACTTGCGGAAAGTGAACAGATGTGGCAGTTGGCTGAATATGAAGACAGAAATGGTGGGATACAGAAAAAAGGAGTGCAGCATTTTTGATAGCATAAGCTGTGATTATTCTCTGGTTATGTTTTGATAGGATGATGCAGCGGGGAAATTAGGCTGAAGGAGCGGGAGAAAGGGAAAAAAGCTGAAGTTGTGTTGAAGTCTGGCCGTTTATTTTTGTGGCCACGTGAGACTGTGTCCAAATTCTGAATGTTTAAATGAGGTTAGCTTGTACGGAAGGATCTGTTTGCAGTGAGTCAGAGCTTGTGGTGGTTGTTTCTGCAGGGCCCGACTCTCGGTGCTGTGTAGGTAGGGCCAGGCCCAGCCAGCCCTGTGCTTGGCAGATGTCATCCTCGCCATCCCATTTGCAGCGTGAGCCGGTGGAAGTGCGTTGCCATGGCCACCGCTCAGCCCGTGGGCACGGCAGCGCTTAGCGGTCGCTAGGCCAGGAAAGCCCGATTATCCCCCCGCCCCTCCCTCTCTGGGGGCTCTGAGGCGGCTGTCCTGGCTTGAGAGGCTGGATCTCTGGGACTCCCTGCTCTGACACTGCCCAGGGCGGCAGGGTCAACAGCCCAGACTGTGGACAGGCCCGAAATTCTGCTCTAACCCTATTTCCTCCAGGCTAGGTGCTGCTCCCACTCGACTGCACTTTCAGCTGAATCGGATTCTCACCTTGGTGTGCGAGTGTAGAGGTGCTATAGAGCAGAGCATTACATCACTGGGGTCACAGGGTCACCCATTTTAATCCTGCCAGTGTAATAACTTTATAAAACACCCGTAGCTGCAGGTCTGCCCACTGAAGGAGATGAAGGAAAAGCCTGTGTATCAGCTGCAGTTTTCTGTCCTCATATGGTATTAGATGGTTGTAAGAGTTTGGAGACGGCTTTATTTTAAAATCCATTCATGATTTCTCCGCGGTCTGCACGTAAAATGGGTGAATATTTTCTTGTCTCTCTGTCACACAGAATTTTTTTCCTCAAGGTTCATTCAGGTCCGGTTATCTGCGTCTCAGCATGCTGTGTGGTCTTAATTCCTGTTTCCTTTTTGTGAAACCAGAATTGTAGACACTATAGATATAATTTTGATAATTTTCTAATTTATGTGCCTGTGAACACCCATACATTATTTATTTGTTCAGAAGTAAGAAATTAGAAATGAATCATTACTTATCACTAATCAAAAATAATTAAACATTTATTTATTTTTATATTTCGTATTTATTTTATTTTAATCATTGTGTCTGGCCTTTGTTCAGCTATCAGAGTCTGCTGATATTAATGCTGATTTAATAGTGTGTGTGTGTGTGTGTGTGTGTGTGTGTGTGTGTGTGTGTGTATAAACAAGGCTTTCAGCTTCACTGCACAGGGAACAGACAGGCTAAAGGCAGTCTGTCCTCTGCAAGATTTGAAGAAATTTAACTTGCAACGAAATGGAAGTGAGCTTTGGCCAATGAAAATGGGTGTTATAGTGTCTTTGGCCAAATGTCATGTTTCCCAAGATCAGCTCAGATTCCTGCTTCGGCCCCACAGTGAGTTCTGAGTGAGGTGCTGCTTGATTGTTAAGAGGTGAGGCTGAGAAATGACTCTGAGCAAATGATGTGTCTGGAGCTGAGAGCGTGAGGGGGGCTTGGAGAGGATAAAGTGAGGACATCACTCTGTCTCCTGTCAGATCCTTCACCTCTCCTCTGGGGGGGCAGAAAAACAAGGAGAGGTGGAGGGAGGGAGTCACAGAGTCTTAACTAAGGTCTTAACAGGTTGTTTTTTTTTATTTTCAATTTTCCATGTTATATTTTCATGATTTCCATTCTCTCAGATTTACTCATTTTTAAAGGTTTCATCATGTACAAATTCTCATTTTTTGATGAATAACAGAACTTGTGACATTTTCACTTTGACTTTTTAATAAAGTGCTTAAATTGAGAAAAGAATAATTCAGTCTAACATTGGAATGAAAATTTGAACAAAATTAAATAACATTGTTCTGTATTGTAATGCAGTATAGTTGTTTGTTTTTTCTGGCTTGCTGGTGAAAAATTAAATGTTTCTGTTCTAAATCAGCTGAACCGTAAACCCCTGATTTATAAAAATAATCGGGATACTCACCTGCCGTGAACTTTGCCAGCAGGGCCATATGTATGTTTCTTTCTTTGGACACTCTTTTAGATGTGGCTGAAGTTACTAACTAGGTTTTTATGTATGTACTAGCTCTGCACGTTGAGTTAACGTTTCTGCATCATGGAAACGTGCTGTTGCTAAGTTACTGAGCGCTTGCTTGAGCTTGTACTTGTGTCACTTCTCCAGTCGGGGGCAGAGGTGGCTTCGTCAGGGCATCTGGGGTTTATAGCATGTTTTACAGCATTCTGCCTTTAATCGTGTTCTGTGATAAACCCCAGATTCTGTTAAAGATTACTCAGTTTGCTATGCATAGAGCTGAACTCACTTTCACTGTGAAAATACTGCCATTGCTCACTGACACCTGATTCACGGCAGCAACCAGTGCTGGAAGAATTCCACCAAATTGCTGGCTGGTACCCTTTCACATACACCAGACTAATGCAGTGAGTCGCCTTAAGCGAATATCAGATTATTACAGTGGCCAGTGCTTGCATATCTTGGTTTATCTTGTTTTGGTGTTTTTGACTAAATGAATCTTTAAAAAGCTGTGATAGGCCTTCTGCTACATTAATTTATTTGGAACATACTCTTACCCAAAAACTTTTTTTTCAGTGTGACATGTGACTGGTTTTAGTTTGCTGCTCTGACCATTATTTCTCAGAATAGAACAAGTATATTACGATAATGATAGTGATTCTATGTTATAAACCGGGCAGTTTATGACTATAATGGTTAAAATGTCTGCAGCGAATCCAGTGCTGCTTCATACCACTTTATAGCGTAGCTTTGCCAGTGTTTCTTTACATGCTCAAGCTGATTGCGAAAGGGTGCGAATGGAAGTCCTCTCTCTTTCAGCGTTATGTGAGGTAATGCATCAGCTCAGTGAGTGCGCCCCCTGCTGCCTGGGCTTGGTAATGCACCCGAGGGGAAAGGTGCTCAGATGCTCTTTGCAGTGGGTGAGAAGCTCCTCTGTTTTAGCATGGTGTGTGGAAGTGTATCGCTCCTGATTGGAGGAGTTATCTTGCAGAGTCCAGTCTGTACTGCAGCTCCTAGCATTGCTATGAGGAGCTACTGCTGTATTGGGCAGTAAAGGGGAGGGGGGGGGGATCAGTAGGCTGGGGTCCGGTATGTTTCTACAAACTGAAAAACACACAGGGAGTTGCGGCCGGAGCCGTAGACCAGTATCATTATGCTATTTTTGGCTTTGCAGTCTTTGTTGTACCCACCCCTACGTATTACTCTTCCATTAGAAGAGACAGCAGGTCTTTCGTGGCATAAGGTAGCAGTTATGGGAGATTTCATTTCACAGAATGGGGCCTATGGTCATACAGGCTGTGCATTAACGTGCCCCTCGGACCGTCAGCGGTCCTGTGAGAGGTTTCAGTGTGCAGGGCTCAGTGTGACGCTGGTGCGGGGCTCTGTGATGACTCCTCACTGTAGGGGAGTCATGAAGATCTGGGCTGGGAGAAAGAGGCAGAGCCTGTCGGTCACTGGTGACCCCACAGATCCAGCCTGGCAGACCTGCGGTACTGCAGGGAAACCGCGGAGTCAGAGCTGAGGGAATGGGTGTGTTCATGTCCTTTCCACTGTTCCTTTCTTGGTGAAGATATGATTGGGATGGTCTGTTTGTTTTACCATCATGCCAAAAACAGTTTACATATTACTGATAAGCAGAGTGGTGACTACGCTCTGATAGATACTCACTTTCCCCGTTACTGGTTATCAGAACAGCAGCTACTGATATGAACAGATGAATAAATAAATATTTGGTAACATATGAGAATGCTTGCATATGCTTGTCATATTTTTATCACATAAGTTTATCGCACACATGAAGGCCATCTCTTTTTTCATAACAACATAAGATGTTAGTAACCAGCTTCTGTCCCTACGGAGCTTACTGGATAGGCAGCAAATTCAGTTAGTTACATAACTGGCTACAGGTGGACTAGACTCTATATCAAACAGTATGCCTTTCACAGCAAATACTGCCCCCATTTAGTCTGTCAAATTCAAAGCGACATTTTAGTATAAAGCCAAACGACACAAAGACATCCAGTCCTCACATCACTGTAGAGAATTCCCTGTCTTTTTATGGTAATTCACAACTGAACAGAAAAATAATATTCGTAACATCAGAGGCTAATGTGTTACATAAATTCATATAATGAAAGTGACATGCTTTAGGCATTACGCTGAAGCCAGTCGTCACAGTAGTAGAAATGCCATATCCTAACACCTCAAACAGGCTTTACTCACCGTCAGCACCTTGGAGGACGGGCTCACCTGGGGGGCAGTTGGGAGGGGGGCACTGCACCGTGCATTCTTAGCCCGGTTGCTATGATGTAGTGTAACTTTTGCTATGATGTATTGAAAGCTGTTTTACACACACATGTGTGCGTTCATGATTTCACTGACTGCTGTTTGTGTTAAATACTGTGAGAAAACTCTCATGATTCCAGATCTGAAAACGGAGGTGAAGAGGATGGTTTGCCAGTTGGACTGCTGCTATAAATTGCCTTGTAATACCGTAGTAGTGTTACAGTATGGCAATGAAACGCATACAAAATGCAGTTAATTTTATTTTATTTAAATGTAAAACGCACGAGCGGACTTCAATCTGCTTTTCTTTGCTCTCCCACAAAATGGTGCCATTTGATAATATTGGAATCCTATTATAATACATAATCACATATTTGTTCTGCACATAAGACAGGAAATTGACTAGGTTACACCATATATTTGGGCTTAAAGAAAAGGCCTCATCCCTCAAAGTGAGACGTCAAACCCTCGAACACACAGCATGAAGCGTGACCACGCGTGTTCTGAGAGTCAGCGCTATTTGAGGCAGAGCGATAAAGGCTATTACCATGGCTGAAACTGTGTAGCGTGTCCCAGGCTTAATGGATCCTCCCTCTGTCAGTACACACCAAGCGCTACCTTATTAACCTCTTACTGGGCATCTGTAACTGCTCTGTGTGTAGGCTGTGTGTTTATTACTTACAATGTATTCGTAAGAAGTATGGCTTCAATTTGAGAAGAGAATGAGCCATCTCCCTGAGGTGTTGTCTCATTTAGTGGAAAGCGCTGTTAAGTGTAATTACCTCAATACTTCATGTTATAGAATATCTACAATAGAGGTTCATAAAATAATCCAGGGCCCTTTTATATTTTGTTCATTAAAGAATAGGAGCAGAAATTGTCTTTACATGAGTTTTAACTTTCTCCATGCAGCGCAAACTGCCACTGGCCACTGTGGGAGGGACTTGGCTTGCTTGTGGGTGGGGCTCTGGTCTGTGGGGGGGGGTTGGTCTGTTTGTAGGAGGGGCTTGGCTTGCTTGTGGGTGGGGCTCTGGTCTGTGGGAGGGGTTTGGTCTGTTTGTGGGAGGGCCTTGTCCTGCCTGCGGATACAGCCTTTGTTCCATCTCTTTGTCCAACTGAAAGACCTTCTCTCCATGATTCTAGGGTCATTAATCTCCATTCCCCTCTTTGGATTATATCATCAAATCAGATTACTGGCCCCTCTGCCATCATTTAACCCCTTCTGTCTCACACTGTGGAGAGAGGCGGTCTGTGCTGTGGGAGAGCCGTGGAGGGATCTCTGTGTGTTGCTTTGCTGTGCGTAAGGAGGCGCTGTGGTAATGTTTTTCCACACGGTCAATCACAACACGGATACAGAAATTAGATAATAATTGCCCTTGGTCTCTGTAAAATAAATTTTCGGGTTGGAAGGTTTTATATTAATGAGCAGTTTAGCTCCTGGACGAAAATCTGTCATGCGTTCAAAGTCCCTGTTAAAGTGAGCATGTCGGCAGAGGTGGAGGAGGGTGGAGTTTGTTACACTGTCTCGGCAAACGGAAGACCATCGTAACCTGTTTGGTTGACTGGTGTTGCATTTAAACATGCAGGCATGAGCCTGAAGAAGAAAATGGAAACCTCTAAACGGCATGGAGAGTGATGCTGAAATGGCTCTGAACGGCGTGGAGAGTGATGCTGAAATGGCTCTGAAAGGAAACCTCTGAACGGTGTGGAGAGTGATGCTGAAATGGCTCTGAACGGCGTGGAGAGTGATGCTGAAATGGCTCTGAAGGGGAAACCTCTGAACGGTGTGGAGAGTGATGCTGAAATGGCTCTGAACGGTGTGGAGAGTGATGCTGAAATGGCTCTGAAGGGGAAACCTCTGAACGGTGTGGAGAGTGATGCTGAAATGGCTCTGAACGGTGTGGAGAGTGACGCTGAAATGGCTCTGAAAGTGATCTGATGGCCCTCACCACATTGCTTTCTGACATTGTCAGTTCCCGGTCTGTTCTTTCACAGGTCTGGCGTTTGTGTGGGTAACCTTCAGAATGACACTGCAGGAGGAATGCAGTGTGATTGTTTGGGACTGAAGTATAATTTTCGCTGAAATAACTGCACAGCATCCCGGGTCTCTTCCTGTTCGCGGTCTCCGCCCCCTCACTGAACTTTGTGCCGCTGTCGGAGGCCGCTCTGGCTGAGCGAGAGCGTTTCTGACTCGCGCTGCAGGAATGCAGGGGTGGATGCGCTCTGTGCGGAGATACTCCGCAGTCGCTTCCCCTCAAACGCATCCCAGAGCCCTGGCAGCTCCCCCGGCAGCGAGACGCTTCTCAGACTCAGGGCCCAGAGTCTGGAAAGGTCCGGTCTTCTGCCTGATGGCGGTGTGGTTTTCCTGCAGCCGTGTGAGCGGGCGCTCACAGATGTCCGTCAGCCTTTTCTCTCTATAATGCAATCTGTAGAGTCGCCCTGGAGGTCTCTGACCCCTCTGCGGCACCCAGGCTCATCATGCAGTCCTGTGAAAGTGTTTCTCTGCAGACTCTCAGAGCAGGCCCAGACCGGGCTGGGAGTGTGTGCTGTGTTAAGTGAGGGTGACTGTCATTACAGCGAACACCATAGATCAGCCCCATTACAATCAAGGTGACATCTGAAAGGGGAGGGAAGGAACGAATGCCTTCATGACGAATGTAAAATGGATCAGAATTAAGCGGAGTTCATTGGGAACTGAGTACCTGGACATTTCAAGGGGAGCTGAGTTTCAGCTCTAGATCAGAGTCAGACCGATTCTTCTTGCTGTTTATTTTTTAAAAACCCTGGAAGATTTGGGATTAACGCTCGCAGCTGAGCGGCGCAGTCAGACTGCAGACAGGTTTGAGATGCTGCCCAGTCCATTTGTGTCGATGCTCTTCAGTATTAATTAAACACTAATTCCTTTGGATCTTAGATCAAATACAGCAAGCCTCATAGATTTACAGTGCTCTTAAGCATTGTGTACTTTGTATGGACATGTTGATAAACTGTATATGTTGTCTTTGTTTTATTTTACATTTTTTATTTATTAAAAACCGATTTCGTGCCATTTTAATTTTGTGGTTTAAGTTCCATGGGTGCAAGCCAAGGAAATCTGCAGCCGTCAGGGCATCCAGGGAACTGTAAATTTGATAAGTTTGCTGGGTGTTGCCCTTGCCTGATTAGCTTTTTGGATACAGCAGTAGCTAGCTAAAACATTACTTCATCTTACATGATAACAAGCAGTGCATTTACAGTACTTCAGGAGATAAACAATCATAAAGGTAATCGATAAGTTCATCTGCAGGTGTGTCAGTGTGTGGAGTGAGTGTTCAGCAGTCGGCATAAACCAGTATTTTCCTGACCTGTACTCTTTACTGGTGTACTTGTAGATTGGTGTGTACAGATTGTGCATCGGAGTGACACTGCACACATGTGTGCGACCTAAAGTCAGTTTTATGTGTTATATTATTATGCAGTGTTGGATATTGTTGTAATTGTTGGGCAGGATTGTTGCACCAGTTGTGTGTCAGTATTACTGTGTTATGTGTTATGGTTTGATGAGGAGCTTTAACATTCTTGTACTGTTCTCTTTCAGAACTCAATTCGACACAATCTGTCCCTAAACAAGTGTTTTCTGAAAGTGCCTCGCTCCAAAGATGACCCTGGAAAGGTAAGATTTCCTTTTTCCAGTGCTGTGATGTATTTATTCCCGAGTAAACAACAGTAAAATCAATTGGCCAGCTGTTGGCCAAGTTGGTTGCATGTTCATTAAACCGGCAAAAACAGGCAGCAACACTTAAATGTCAAAGCCAGTGTGATATAGATATTTTGGGAAGGCACAGGTATGAGCTGTGCACCTTACCACTACACCACACTTCTGCCCCAGAGCACGGTAGCATTTCGGTCATCCTCAAAGTCCACCAGATAAAAGAGACACCTGCTACAGAAAGACACGGATACCTGCTGCATACACATAAAATACCTGCAGGTACACACACCTGCTACAGAGAGACACAGATACCTGCTGCAGACACATAAAATACCTGCAGGTACACACACCTGCTACAGAGAGACACAGATACCTGCTGCAGACACATAAACCTGCAGGTACACACACCTGCTACAGAGAGACACAGATACCTGCTGCAGACGCATAAAATACCTGCAGGTACACACACCTGCTACAGAGAGACACGGATACCTGCTGCAAACACATAAAATACCTGCAGGTACACACACCTGCTACAGAGAGACACAGATACCAGCTGCAGACACATAAAATACCTGCAGGTACACACACCTGCTACAGAGAGACACAGATACTCTGCTGCAAATGTGAAGAGACAGAGGTATCTGCTGACAGGACTTAATAGTTGTCATCATTAAGTTATCATCATTGTTCATTGTCTGCTGGATTGTAGTTCATATTGGTACAGCCTTGTGCAAATGTTATCTTTATGACAAGCACAGGTGAAAGGTCAGAGCTTGCACACACACACGCATTTACAAACACATGCTTATTCTCGTGCGCATACGCTGTGTTTGCATACAGACACTCTGGTACGGACGTGCCAGACGCCACACACCAGAGATTACAGGGCTGCATGCTAATACAGTTGTTTCTTTAATCCTTTGATATTGAAACTCCTGGGAACTGCTCCACAAAATTCAGAATAATTCAGCTCCACAGTCAGAGTCAGGAGGCTGCAACTGGAGTATGTCTCTGTCTCTGCCCTGTTTAAGGTCACGCCACACACGCACACACACACGCGCACACACACTCAAAGCTGTCTCCACAAGTTGCATCAGTGTTCAAATGTCATAAATGTTGCAAAGTTTCTGACAAAAACTCTCACCACGCCACCACCCCCGTGCTCTCCGTGGCTGTGGGGGTCGAGCCGGAGTTCAGTCCAGGGTAATTTCAGTTATTATCAGAATTTCAATCAATCACTCTGTTTACAGAAATAGACTCAAGTAAGCCTCAGAGGTATTGATCCTACCTTAATGCAGTCGGGATCCTATCAAACTCATTATAAAAATATCAGCTTAAAAAAATAAACATCTGATTTGCCTCGGGCTGAAAATGTCTCAGTGGCAGTGTGGGATGTAGCTCCTCCAGCTTCAGGGACTGTAGAGAAATGAGTGGACCAGAGGAGAAGGCAGGGATGAATAAGCGAGGTCAGGGCTTAGGGCTCAGAGCGGCGTAGGACCTTAACACTGACGGGCAGATGTCTGCGGGATTGGGTCACGCCGCCGCTTTTTTTAAGTATGAGGAGCAGCTCCAAAAGCCTGTTTAACCTCCTCACGCACTGACACGCCCAGGGCTGCAGCACCTGCTCTTCTGATAGCAGACTTGCATTGCAATGAATTTATTCCGTGAGTAATTCTCTCACCAGTCTGTAAAGCTGATATGAGTGTCCGTTTTCCCTCTACTGGTGCGCTGACGGCCCCTCTCTCCTTCCAGGGATCCTACTGGGCGATCGACACAAACCCAAAGGAGGACGCGCTGCCCACCAGACCCAAGAAGAGGCCACGGTCGGGAGAGCAGGTGCGACTGACGAACGCTACTGTCACCTGGATCAGGGTCAATCACGAACACTGTCATGTTAACATAACAGCAGGCACAAGGTGCCCACCTCTCTCTCCTAATATATAGGAGTACAATATATATGAATTAATAATATAATAGTAATATATAAAAGTAGGCCCCACCAGTAGGCTCACCAGCATGAATGCTTTCAGTATGTAAGCCTAGCTGGCTTGTGTAAGCTGATGTATGGGGCTTAATGAGTCCTGCAAGCTCAGCTCCCAGAGTTCTGCTTAATTAAGAGAGGACCAGCGGACACATGAGGGCCTGCGAATGCATGGGGGACTGTGTAGCATCCACACGGTCAGTGATGCTCAGCGGAGAGAGACGGGGGGAGAGAGACGGGGGGAGAGAGACATGGAGAGAGAGACATGGAGAGAGGGAAGGAGAGGGAGAGAGAGAAGGAGAGGGAGAGAGAAAGACAGGGGGAGAAAGAGAGGGAGAGTGAGAGTGGAAGAGTGAGAGAGAGAGAGGATTCTGGGACACAGCCTCTGTCTTTCTCTTTTTTAACAGTGTAAACCTGTTGGGGGTGGTCATGTGATGGCTCTATAGAGACTGCTTGGTAATTGCACAGTTTCTACTCCATTGGGCAGGTTTCTCAAGCTCTGAGTTGTTCAGCTCTTAATGTTGTGAAGTCTACATTGTATACCCAGTAACAGAAAATTGTGAATTTGCATGAATTGGAAGGCAAATAAAAACAGCTATTTGAATACACACACATACAGACATGTGCTCTCTCTCTCTCAAACACACACACACACACACGCACGCACGCACACACACTCTCTCACACACACACACACACATACAGACATGTGCTCTCTCTCTCTCAAACACACACACACACACACGCGTGCACACACACACACACACACACACACACACACACACACACTCTCTCTCTCACACACACACACACACACACACACACACACACACACACACACACACACACACACACACACACTCACACACACACACACTCTCACACACACACACACTCTCTCTCACACACACAGGCACGCACACACACACACACACACTCTCTCACACACACACACACACACACACACACACACACACACACACACACACACACACACTCTCTCACACACACACACACTTGCATAGAGAGGCATATCCTCTTACATCCTGCTGGCTGCTACTGAAATGTCTTTCAGAGTCTGAGGTCAGTCTGAAGCAGCCTGGATTATTACTGATAAACTCATTATATATGTTGGGTTCTGCAGACATTTCTATTACATTATTCCATGAACGCAGTAATCTGCCTTCGTTATGTTCAGGAGGAGTTTGTAGTTTTCCTTTAATCATGTCTGCAGCACTCATCTCAGACGTTTGCCTTTCTGTTTAAAGTCTGTTTAAAGTCCATCTGAATCCAACACACCTGCAGATGCCGTGTATGCTGTACCTGAGCACTTTAATCGGTAAATGAAATCTGGCGTGGTGTTGTCTTTAGGATCTTCGTCAGGCACTATTAGTGTAAGAAAACACCTTTTTGGTTTACTGTTTAGCACCATGTGAACTGTATATCATCATGTTGCTCATGATCAAAAATTATTCTTAGGCTTTATGTGCACGTTGCTGAGTTGCATGTTGCTCCTAAGGATATTTGTTAACATTTATATATACATACATATATTATCTCTTTTAACAATGATTCTTCTGTGCTGATGTGTCAGCTTGGTGTTCGTTCACTGAATTATTGGCTGTTATGTTCCTCTGGTTATTCCTTTGATATGCACTCACAGTTGCAAAGATGCACTTACAAGTGCAATGATGACCTTAAATCATAAGACCTTCTGCCAAATAAATTAACAATAATGATAAATTAAAAATAAGTAATAGCGTGTGTGTGTGTGTGTGTGTGTGTGTGTGAGGGAGAGGGAGCGGCTGTCTGGCAGGCGGCAGTATTACCTTGGCTCTGAGGCATCTTGCATCATTGCCAGCCCGTTCTGATGGTAAGACCAGGGGGGCACGAACACGTCCAGCACGTGGTTTCACCTCCGCGAGCAGGGTTGCGTCAGGCCGTCCAGGGGCCCCTGTTCTCCGAGCTTAGCGTGTTAGCATTACCTTCCCATGCTGATGCTCAGAATGCTGTGTGTTAGTGTTAGCACACCATGCTGATGGTCAGAGCTCAGTGTGTTAGCATTAGCACACCATGCTGATGGTCAGAGCTCAGTGTGTTAGCATTAGTTCTGCATGTTTATGGCCAGAGCTTGGTGTGTTAGCATTAGCACTCTGTGCTGGTGGCCAGAGTCTCTTGTGTTAGCGTTAACACTGCAGGCTAATGGCCAGTGTGGTGTGTTAGCGTTAGCGCTTCAGACTGACAATTACAGATGTTACTGATAGCTGGCAGTTTGGGAGCCTCCAGGTGCTGCTGCAGATTAGAAGGGATACACCAGTGCACCAAACTCCTCAAGAGGCTGCCCCCAGCACCCCCTTCACCCTTAGTATTTATTCATTTGCCAGACATCCATGTCAGCTTGCTGGCCATAAGTGGTTAATACTTAGCCACAGACATCGAGAGTACCGTCTTATCCACTTGTAACCTGCGTCTGACTCTCTCTCCCTCTCAGCCATCCTCTTCCATCACCACGCTCACTTTAGTCATGTTAAAAAGGCAGACATCGTGAAATCCTGTTGTTTTTATAGATGAATTAAAAACCGTTGTTGAATCCAGTCCCCTTACAGCGAGGAGTGTGGGGAATGAGTGGTAGTTATCTCCCCACTTCAGGACCTCTCAGTTACCTCCCCTCTGAATTATTTTAATATAACCTGAAAAGCTCAGTTATGTTTCCTTTATGAATATGTCCAGCTAAAGTCCATGCATTCTCTGCTTCCATTTCTCCACCGTTTGGGGATAGTGGAATGAACTTCCACACTTCATCCATTCTGCCGAGTCCCTCTGTCTTCATCCGTTCTGCCGAGTCCCTCTGTCTTCATCCGTTCTGCCGAGTCCCTCTGTCTTCATCCGTTCTGCCGAGTCCCTCTGTCTTCATCCGTTCTGCCGAGTCCCTCTGTCTTCATCCGTTCTGCCGAGTCCCTCTGTCTTCATCCGTTCTGCCGAGTCCCTCTGTCTTCATCCGTTCTGCCGAGTCCCTCTCTGTCTTCAAGAAACATCTGAAGACACAACTCTTCCTGAAACACTACACCCTAAAGCAATTTCTCGTTTCTCAAAACCGTTTCCCTGTTAAAAAAAGAAAGAAAGAAAATGTAACCTAATGGTTTAATGCACTCATTATCTCTACCAGCTAGCTTGGACCTCGACTGGCCAACCGTTGAAACCTGGTCATGCAGCGCTTCTAATATTGTTGACTCCTTATGGTTTTTTGCTTGTGTTGTACTCTTCCTCATTTGTAAGTCGCTTTGGATAAAAGCATCTGCCAAATGAATGAATGTAAATGTAAATGCATTCACAACTACACACCAAGGTGAAACAGAACCACTTGGAAGTTGCCATTTTATTTGGATAAGAGTGTATGTGTCCCAGCCGGTTGCACTGTAGGCCTTGCTTTGTGACGGTAACCTGGAGGTTCTCTCTCTGTGTCTCCCTGCTCAGACCTCCCCTCCGTACATCAGGGACTCAGACTCCCGGGGAATGGAGTGCATCATCTCTGGAAGTGCCTCCCCAACGCTGGCAATCAACACTGTGACAAACAAGGTACCCAGCATGCACCTGCAGCAGGCCCACGCACGCACGTTCACACACACACGCACAGGCGCAGAAACGCGCACAGGCGCGCACACACACACGCACACACACGCACAGGCACGCACACACACACACACAGGCGTGCACACACACACACACACACACACATGCACAGGCACACACACGCACACACACACAGGCACACACACACACGCATGCACACACACACACACGCACACACACGCACAGGCACGCACACACACACGCACAGGCACGCGCACACACACAGGCGTGCACACACACACACACACACATGCACAGGCACACACACGCACACACACACACACACGCACAGGCACACACACACACGCGCATGCACGCACGCACGCACACACACACACACGCTCAGGCGTGTACGCACAGGCACGCACAAACACATGCACACACACACACACAAAGACAGGCACATGCACGCGCACGTACACACACGTTCACACGCACACACGTGCACACAGGTACGCAAGTACGCGCACATGCGCACACACACAGTTTTGCAGCTGCTGGATCCACAGCTCTTCCTCTCTTCGAGGTGCACAAATGCTTCTCTCTTCACAGTGTGGCTGACATGTGTCACTGCTGCTCTTGTGTCTGAAATTTAGGCTGGGTTTTTAACCTCAGCATGCTGGAGGCCGGCAGCTCACAGGACCACTTTTATCACCAAATCATCAGCTGTTCATTGGGGGGGGGTGGAATACCTCCTCAGTATTTTGATTGGTGATACCTCACA
>NC_050588.1:38697500-38772500 GCF_013368585.1 Megalops cyprinoides | reverse complement strand
GCGTTGTTGTGTTTGTGCAGGAAAACGCATAGGAAACTCCCCTAAAGGTGTGGAGTGAAGTTTACATTCCAGTCACAAGAAAAGTACCGATTCACTCATGAGGCTGTGCTCAAACATCCAGTCTGATGAGGACACTGTTAAAATTCTGGGTCTTGAGCATGCTAAAATAACTGCGACACTGTTTATGTCCTTTCCCTTGGGAGTAGAGTATGTGTGGAATACAAGGGACAGACCCTGTATTTATGTATCATAAAACTATGGTATAAGTCTGGTGTAGTACTAGCTAACCCACATCTGTGTTCCCACTAGATTCATTTTGTCCAACGCAGTAGAGGTTGTACCAGGGTATTAGTCACATCCTGTTTTCAACAACGAATAAAAAGTACAAAAAAACTCGCATTTTCCTGTTTTTGAGGACACTTGCTGCACTGAGAACGGGGAGCTCTCTTCTAAGTCAGCACCTGCCGACCTGCCGATGTATGTGTTTTAAGGTGAAAGTGCTTCTCTTAAGGTCTTTCCTGTGTCCCGTCCCCTGCAGGGCTGATGGGAATGCCGTCTGACTCCGCCCAGCAGACTCACACTTCCTGCTCCTACCAGTCCCCCCACGGCACCCAGAACAGCCTCACCAACAGCCTGGCCAACAACGGCGGCCAGGTGCCCCTGTCCCACCCGTCCCAGCTGCAGAGCCAGAACACCCACCCCGCCCACACATCGCCCCACGGGGCGCACCTGCCCCAGCACCCCCAGCACCCTTCCCAGCATGCACCTCACTCACAACACCCTTCCCAACATGCATCACACCAACAACACCCTTCCCAACATGCACCACACTCACAGCACCCTTCCCAGCATGCACCACACAGTCAACATCCTTCACAACATGCACCACACTCACAGCACCCTTCCCAACATGCACCACACACACAACACCCTTCCCAGCATGGACAACACTCACAGCACCCTTCCCAGCATGCACCACACACACAACACCCTTCCCAGCATGGACAACACACACAACACACTTCCCAACATGCACAGCACAGTCAGCACCCTTCCCAGCATGCACCACACACACAGCACCCATCCCAGCATGCACCACACACACAGCACCCTTCCCAGCATGCACCACACACACAGCACCCTTCCCAACATGCACCACACACACAGCACCCTTCCCAGCAGCAGCAGCATCAGTCCCATCCTGGCCAGCAGCAGCAGCTGTCCTGTAACTCTGGTAAGGCCCTGCTCTGCTCCAAGCACTCTGTAAGAGACATTTGTGCTTTCGTATATATTTATTGCTAAGATTAAACGGTTTCAGCTTGGATCCAAGCCTTGGTCATCCTCTCAACGTAATTTCTGCTCGGTATTCTTTCACTGAGGCAAAGGGAAAGCTAAAAATGTCTGTACCCTGTGGAATCTCTGCACAGCACAATTCCAAAATGAAATGGTGCCCCCAAGTGGCAGTGTTATGCATTACATGCTTTCCCGTGACCTCTGCTGTTCCACTGTCTCCCCGCTGCAGGCCTGCCCTCAGACTGGTACCCCAACCTGGACGCGCTGAAGGAGAGCTGTCGCATCGCCAGCAGCTACAACTGGGCTGATGTCGACCTCTCACCTTTCCAAGGTGCGCTGCTCTGTGCCCTCTGATTGGGAGGCTGTGTGGAGAAGAAACCAGGAAATCCGTGTTTACACGTCCGCTGGGCCACGGAGAGCAGAGAGGCCTGCCTGAGTCCAGGCTCAGTGCAGCAGAGCTGTTCCCTTTAGGCCCTTTTGGGGACGGCCAGTAAAGGCAGTTTAACAGTTTCACAATGATGAATGTTACATAAATGTTCTGTCTCTAGTAGGATGTATATGGCTTTGTTCAGGGGCTTGATCCAGTGGTTTGGGGTTTTCACCAGGTCTGAAGGAGAGCATGAGACAAGCAGAGCTCAACAACTGGTCCCTGGAGCCCACGCAGATCGCTGACCTCTGCTCCTCCATAAACCAGTTCTTTGCCCGCACTGGGGTCATCCAGCCACAAGGGGCAGTGCAGCCCCCAACATGCCATGGTTCAATCCACCCCAGCAAGCCCAGCCAGCACATCAGCACGGGTGAGTATTACTGTGAGAAACTCCACCTCTCAGTCTCTTCTGACTCATGACTCCTCTCACAGATGTGTCCACAAACGAGGTCCTGTAATATGAGTGCGAGTGTGTGGACTGAGATTTCACAGTGAACTGAGTGATCTCACAGTGTGAGCTTTCAGACAGACATTTCAGTGTGAGTTTTCGGACTGAGAGATTTCACAGTGTAACCTTGTTGACTGAGAGATTTTACAGTGTGAGCATATGGACTGAGAGATTTCTCAGGATGTGGAAATGAGGGCTATGCTCACGCAAAGCTGTTGTTACACAGGAAATCCCTACATGGATTCCAGGCAGAATCTGCCCCCTATGATGGGCCCCCCGGGATATGCCCACCTCCCTCCAATGAGCAGCGCCGGCCCCACTTTGACAGGTAACCCCGCCCATCATATTTAGCTCCGCCCAGTCACATTCTCTGGCAGCCTGTTACCCGGCAACATGTCTTAAAAGTAAAGCTGAAATGCATTATGGAAATTCTTTATTACAGTTCATTAAATATTCAGTGACACAGGCTATTTGCACATCTACAAAATGGATGTGTCTCTGTGTTTCATTTGCATGTGTTTGTGACACAAGTCAACCATTTTGCTGGTTAAGATTATATTAAGAAGTCAGCACAGACGATTTAAGTCATTTGGAACACTACACACAAATAACACTTCAGCTATAGCTTTGCTTAAGTGTCTCCACTTTAACTAAATACTGCAAAGTCACCTTTCAGAATTACTTTATCCCTGGATCAGTCTCAGGGTTTACAGAGTATACGGTAGTGACAGTTATATCCTTGAACACTTTTGATTGGATAAGTGGCCTCAAATTGCAAGAGCTGCGCTCTGGTGGACAAAGACTCGCCAAGAAAAAGCACACTTTGAGCATGTGCGATTGTAGGGGCGGAGCCAAGTGTAGAGAGTGCTGTAGAGCTCTGCCCTGATTGGTGGAGAATGGGAAGGGCCGGATGCTGACTGTGTAAGTGAACCATGGCGTTTATCGCGCAACATGGAGGTAGATCTGCAGTGATCTCTCTCTCCGCGCCACTCCTGCTTTCACCGCCAGTGCTTCCCGAGCCCGGCTGAAGGCTGAGAGTAGCCATCCCTTGCTCAGTCACGTTTTCACCATTTTTCAAAGTTCACGACTTCAAACTCTGGCTTAGAATAGGCATTGGTAGAGAAGCATGCTGCTTTACTTGTACTTGTTAAATGGCCATGGCCGTGTCCGTGTACTGAATTGAAAGCAGTTTTGTTCCAAATGGAGACGCACAGTCCAGTGGAAATTCTCAGTCATGTGTTGTGTATAAACGCTGTTGCATTCCCCAGAAAAGAGACGTAATGAAGTACTCCTGTGTCTGTGGGTTCCAGCTTGTGAACGCGCAGTGGGTAGTGTGTGTGTGTGTGTTTGTGTTTGACCCCTGATCTCTCCCTCCCCAGGACACCACGCTCAGATGAACCAGCAGCACATGATTCCTCCCGGAAGTTTCCAGATGCGCCGCATGCCAGCTGACGACATCCAGGACGACTTCGACTGGGACTCCATCGTGTAGGGCTCCGCGGGGGGTGGGGGGGAGTTGGGCCAGGGCCGCGCCCAGGGGTCCACACGCTTTCGCAGGGAGGCACGCGGGATGGGACCCCTCAGAGGTGCAGTGGAGACTTCAGTGTCCTGACCTTTTTACAAAACAAAAACAAAACGAAAAAAAAAAACAGGAAAAAAAACACAAACAGTTTGAAGACAATCATATCTAGCGGGACACCTTTCAGTGATCGTTTTTGTACTTTTTGTGGCTTTTGTCATGGGGCGAGCAGTACCTCTGACCCCCCCTCACCCGAAACCTCAGCGGTCGCGGCTCCTGGCTGTGGTGTGGTTTGGCGGTGTGGTGACCAGCCCTCAGGGTCGTCTCTTAGAGCGGAGGGAGACAGTAGGTGATGTGGTCGTGCCTCTCTCTCTCTCTCGCTGGACTGGAACTGTGTGTCCGAGTGCCAGCAGGAATGGAGGATCTACAGAGGGTTTTACAGTCCCGGTCTGGACCTGGGGAGGCTAGGAGGCCCTCACAGACGCGGAAGGTCTCAGACCTGGGCGCATTCTGGGGTCTAAACCCCAGCCGAGTTCGCCTCCTTTCTCTGAACGTTAACATCAGGTGTGCGGCGCTAGGGCAGGTGTCAGCAAGGAAAGCAATCCCAAATATCACAATACAGATGTAAACTTAACAGCAGTACCTGCAGTATTTGTGCTTGTGTGTTTTATTCTGTCTGTAACGTGTCATTTCACCACCAGTGCTGTCAGTATCAGTGAGGCTTTTTTTCCCCAAGTCTTTCTCAGTTCTTCATAGCACATATTTCTGAATGAGGCGGAGTGGTAGGTGACAGACACCACCAGGCTTGTGGGCTCGTTAGCTGCTCTTTCACTGACCCATGCTGGCTGTATGTCATGTGACCCAGTATGACGGTTAGCATTCGAACTGATAGTCTTGCTGACTGCTCAACTGCTGCCTGACCAAATTTTTTGGCACCAACGACACCCATCAACATCATGTTTGTAAATAAATGAGCAAGACCAGCCACAAAATGTATACGTGTTAGCTGGCTGGCTGGTGACTGAGGGAGGAAACCTGATGCTTGTGCTGTCATCATCACTGTGCTAGACAGACCACAAAGAGGAGAGAACCATGCTAAAGACCGCTGCTGGGTGTGGCCTTTTCCATAGGATGCTAAGCACACCTTATGTTTCATTTACCTGGGTTCAGAGCAAACCTGGTTCCCTATCTGGACTTCCCTATCTTCCCTTATCTGGACCTATCTGGACTCCAACATATTGTCAGCCCAGGTCAGTTTGCTGTGATTCCATCTTCAGCTCACCCCAGGTGGAGCTCACCTACAGCCAGGGTGGGCCAGTGGAGAAGCCTGCAGCTCGCCTCAGGCGTAGCTGACAGACAGCCAGCATGGGTCAGGGGAAACACAGCTGTGTGCTGGGGTCCCCGAGTCATGGAGAAGGCCTGTCACTCCTCACGGGGGCGTTGTCGCTGTCTGGATTACACAGGGTCAAAGGAAGTTTGCACAATATAAACTCCTGCGCTCGGGCTTGCATTTCTGCACTGAGCCCTGCTGAGATTATACAACTGAGCGTCATCTAGTGTGCATTTCTGAGTGAGTGTGACGGGGATGCTGGGATACGTATCTGTCCAAAAGCATGGCTGTCTCATCTGTCGTGTGCTGCAAAGTATGTACATTTACTTTTGTAGATAAGGTCTGCAAAAGACAGACATGAAATGTCTCCATGAATTTACATTTTAACATAATTCATGTTAATCGTTCTCATCCCTTATATAGTTCGTTTGGGGAACAGGGATGTTAAAATGCTCAGTCACTGCTGAGATTATCTCAGATGAATCAGATGGTCTGTAGAACAGTGCCTCAGGCTTTCAGAAGGTGCTGGACCAGGCAAAGCTGAGGGTGTCCTACACCGGGGATCTAAGATGTCAGAACCTGAACCACTGTGTGTCTAAGGGACAGTTCCCTGTGCCTTAATGTGCCCAGCCATCAGGACATCAAGAAAAACTACCATGGAGGGGGGAAGTGGGTCCTGAAAGACTGTGTGTGTGTATATGTCTGTGTGTGTCTGTTTGTGAGAGAGACAGAGCGAGAGCGAGATATAGGGCTATATGTTTATGACATCAAAATCATCTCTGTCCCCGATAAATGAGCACAAACCTATCCACAGAGGGGAGAGGGAGGATTCACAGGGTCTGTAAAGAAAGAATCAAGCACTTTGTCTCGGCGTTGCCCAGAGGTCAGGCCAGGGTCACCTGTCTGCTCTCTCAGCTCGGTTTTCAGACTCGGGTGACTTCGTCATGGTTTTGCTTTGTCCCATTTTGAGCAGTATTTTGTCTTTTTTCTGTCCTCTGAAATGGCGCGCATACATGGGGTGTCAGGTCTAATTTTTTTGTGCTACTCTTGACAGTGTTTTGAGTTTTGATGTCTGTGTATTCGTACTAATACACCTGGTCCTGGAGACCGTTGCTGCCACACCTGGTCACAAGTACCGTCCTCAGTGATCAGAGACGGAGGGACAACTGTGCAGCCCGTATGGAGAGACCAGCATGGAAGCCACACCTGGCTGCTTACCTGGAGGTTTCAGGCATATTCGAGCACTGTGAGGCCACGGGCTCTGAGTGGCGTTCAGTCTGAGCGGCGTTCAGTCCACATGCCGCTTGCATGTGACAGGCGGGTGGGTGTCAGCATGCTAGTGGCTCTGCGATATCATTGTTCAACCTAAAAGGTAGGATACAGATAGATTGTCAGATTTTAGCTGGAGTTCGCCTGGTGAGATCCACGCCAAGCTGTGAGGTCAGTGTCAATCAAACCGGAATTAAAGGAACAGCTAATGATCAGCTGACAGACACATCAGACACCAGTGCCCACGCTGTTCGGTCAGAAAGGCACCCGTCTCAAAAGCAGGCTGAGCTCAGTGGAGCGGGTTCGACCCCAGCCGTTTCATCAGCTAAAGAAGGAGCTGCAGCCTTGCTGATCTACCCACCCCTACCCCAGCATAACCAATCAGCTTCGGTCCCCAGGAGAAGGGGTGGGATTGTCAGCAGGGTCTCTCAGGCACCCTGCCATTGGCCAGGCACCTGAGGTTTGCTCAGGTGACATCAGTGGAGTAGTGTCTGTCCTCTGAGCTGTGATTGGTTCCCAGTTCATTGTGGTACACTGTGGGACTTGCATTGAGGGACACAGCCGTTGGCTTTGGATATAGGTTTATCGGAGGCCTGCATTTGCCTTGCTTCAGTGCCTCTGTGTGATTGCAGAGGCCATTGCAGCGAGGCGAGCCTAACATGCAAAAACGGGGTTTCACAAAAGGAGAGAAACACGAAACGTTTGTGATGGTAGCCCAGGTGTGGACAGCAACACTGTCTTTTAATGTTTGTTAAATAATGTAAGTCCTGCAAATAGGTTTTATATTGCTGGTCAGTTCAAATCCCGCTAAATGTTTTAAAATGTAGGCCGCGTGTTGCTTTTAAGATACTACAAAGTGCGTTGGTCTTCCTCAGAGAAAGAAACCACAAAGAGACAGCGCCGGGTCAGGATGTTCCCAGGAGTGGCCGGAGGGGGTGGAGGCCATTTTAGATGAAAAGGACAGTGAAATCTGTGGTGCCTTGGCAGGAGATAGAAGGGGGGAATTGGGAGGTCCAGGCGTAAACGGCAAAAGGGAAGAGAGAGATACGGAAATGCGCAAAAACCATCGACCGGTTTTTCAGTGTATCCTTCGGTTCACGTGTATACATGTGTTTGTCATATTGCTGCAGAATAAGATGCCAGAGAGATTTAGATCTATATGAAAAGCCTTTGTTACATTAAGGGAGAAAACTGCCAACAAGTACTGGTATTTGAGGCCTATTTTATTCAATGTTGGTGTGTTATTGTGCTTATTGTAAATATATGTCTTTTCAATCGTCCTTTTTTTCCCTCTGGGTGGACAAGGATCCTGGGGAGAGGCGGGGTTCACAGGCTAAAGAAAGGGGGGGAGGATACAGAGTATTTTGCTATTGTTCAGTCAGAGGGTGAAATGGTATGTATATATATCTATATTGTATATATGTGATGAAAATGCGTTGGCTTTTGTGTGACACTACCTTTTACCTGTACTGCCGTTCTTCAGTGTTTTGGTGTTTCTAAAATATTTTTGTTGTTTTTCTGTTGTTTTGTTTTGTTTTTTTTTTGTAATTTTATTTTTACTTCATTTCTCTTTTCTCCTTTCCCTTTTTTGTTATTGCACGGTTTATTAATTTTTCTGTCCATTGAGATGACACGGCTACTCTTCAGTTAAGTGTATCAGTTAAGTGCTGTAAAATAACTCTGAAGTGTCATTAGGATTGTTGCTGCCAGAACCCCCCACCCCCACCCCCCCACCCCCCCGATATGCATGAATGGCACTTAAAAAAATAAACATGTTAACTTCACTGTGGAATGGTTTGCCATTGGCTTTATTTTCCACTTGCTGCACAGCCATCCGAAGGTGTGTGTCATGATATCAAACACACTTTGTGAATAGAGTAGGAAGTGTGTGCACCGTCTGTGTGCTCTGAAGTCAGACATTACTGGTAGAAAGGCTGCCCAACACCTCATCATACTACAAGAAATTCTACGACTCTTACGAATACTTTACTTACTTTACAGTCACTTAGCAGACACTCTTATCCAGAGCGACTTACATAGGTTACAGCTTTTACATGTTATCCATTTATACAGCTGGATATTTACTGAGGCACTTCTGGGCTGAGTGCCTTGCCCAAGGGTACAACAGCAGTGCCCCGGTGAGGAATCGAACCGGCAACCTTTCGGTTACGAGACCTGCTCCCGATCTCTACAGCACAGCGGAATAATGGCATGCCACACACTATGGACAGGTACGTTTTGCAAGGCCCATAATGGGTGGAGCCACCTCCTTCAAAAAGGCTCATGTCACACCTCAAACAAACAACAAGCATACTCTCTCACTATTTTTGTCATGCCCTCCACCCTCTCTGTTTGAAATAGCCAATTACATCTCCAAAATACCCTCTACACCACTGATTCTCAATCCTGCTCCTGGCCCCCCCCCCCCCTGCTCTACCTACCTGACCGAACTCATCAGTGGCACTTTTGTTTAGCCGAACACACCTGATTTAATAAAAAGCATATTAATTATTTCAATCAGGTGTGTTTGGAGCAAGGATAGACTGAAGATATGCAGGTCAGGGGGGCTCCAGGAGTAGGATTGAGAAACACTGCTCTACACTAATGGTAGCACTATTAAGCGCAACAAATGTAATCCTCCAACACACTGGCCTCCAGCCAATGGCTGTTTTTCACATGTCCCACAGTGCACTACAGTGGAGCGGAGGCCAACAGGAGGATGGCTGCATCTCCACTGGTATCATCCAAGTACCTCGCAGGTGCCCCAAGAACCACTAGAGGGTGCTAATGAGTGACACAACGAGGAGACCCTGACCATCATATCCCACCCTACTGTGGACTCTGGATCATTGTTGGCTCATGACACACTCCAGCCTCAGACTTGCAAAGCCTTGGTTTAAAGGGCTTAGCCTGCATTCCGAACCGGTGCCAAAGCAAACGGAGGCCCAAGAGCCCGCCGCTCAGTCTCCCTCCACGCATTCCACTCAAGTTTACATTTACGTTTATTCATCTGGCAGACGCTTTTATCCAAAGGGAAGGCTTTTAGCCAAAATGAGGCAAGCAAATAGCTATATAAGGAGTCGACCCGCCAAGTACTTGTATCGACTAACAGAAATGACAGTGACCTCTGGCACATCTCTCAGCTGTATCTCACCTTGTCTCACCCAATGCTCCTGGAGAGGCTCTGTCTCGGCATCACTCAGCCTTCACACAGGAGTGCCCCAGGGGTCAGTACTTGGTCCATCCTTCTCATATTACACAGAAATTAACCCACAATTCCTCCAGTATATATCAGAACAAAACCAGTTTTTGTTCTGCTGAGGTGACCTCCAGAAATTGTGGGATAAACCAATTCATTGGTTTTTATCCCTGGCTGTAGGGCTTAGTCTGCACTTGAAAGAAGCACTTCCATTGTGTGAGCATGTCGAGACGCCCTACACTCCCACTTCTCCAGACTACATCTTGGGTCCTCTTGCCAAGTACTAACATCTATGACCCCACTGGGTCTCAGTCTCTAGTGTACTCTACTTTGTTTTTTTTTACTGAAATAGTAATCTGATTTGTGTTGTCAGCAAACTCCTGCAGTGGAGAAACTTGTTAGGTCCCAGGCTGGTAACATTACATAAAATCACCCTTTATATGACATAGTTACCACTACCACATTGTTAAACTGCCTTGTTCATTTTTGACTCATTTTCACTGTAGGGTTACTCAATAACCTCTATAAAGCACTCTGGATAAAAGTGTTTGATTCGTTAATGAATAACGATACATGTATTCGTTGTAAATGTCTGGCCTTCAATTGTCATCATTGTCCATCGGGTGCATGCCTTTTCAGGCATGCATATACCTCTTAGCAAGACACACCCCAAGTCGGACCTCTGACACATCCCCCCCCCATTAGATAACAGCCCAAGAGAAACATATGTGTTCTCACCCCCCACCCCACCCCCATCCAAAATCAGACATACAATCCCCCCAGGAGGACATAGCTGTTCTCACCCTGTCTCACTTTGGCTCTCTGTAGCAGCTTGCCTCTCTCGGCCGGCCCAGCCTCACTCTTACCAATGCAGAGACTGCGTGTGAGAGACCGTGGGTGTACACCAGTGCGTGGGGCAGAGAGAGCTGCGTGAATGTTCTAGCGCCGGAGTGCTGAGGATTTTTGGAGAATCCCGTTTGGACAGAGACACTGGGTCAGCGCCTGCGGGACACGCCGAAGAGGAATTGAACCATGATTAGAGCCCCGCTGCTAGTCCTGCTGGTCATCGCAGGGCACCTCTGTGCAATCACGCAAGCAAGTAAGCCCATGCCCGACTAGCGCTAACGGCTGCCTCCTTTCACCGCTCGGCCAAATCAACACCTGCTCTGTGTCTGGTTACCGTCTTTCCAGCTGGATAACTGCAATATGTCTACTCGCTGTTCGTTAAAATCGATAACTGTAGCTTATTACTTCTACTCTCTGTCCAGTTTAATAACTGCTCTATTTGTACTCACCGATCTTCCAGCTATATAATCACTCTGGCTCTGGGCACTGTTCATGACGTTATATTAAAACTGGAAATGTAATTTCTAAGTGATAACTTCAAACACTTTTAAATCTCGCTCTCGTTTTTGACTTTGGCTTCAAAATGATGTCGATATACCTTGATGTTAGCATGTACAGTGCACTAAAACAAGTATTTGAAATATAATACGGTAAACAGTCCTCTTCTCTAAACTTATAGGAACACCTTGTGTGTTTAGGTGACTGGGGAGGGTGAAGGTTTTCACTTCTTTGGTAATTTTTTTAAATATCCAGTTTAGTGTCTGCTTTTGCCGTGGCTTGTCTGGCCATCTTTGCTGGAGTACGTATTGGTTATGGCTCTGGGCACTTGTTATTCATGGTGAAGGACAGCCAATATACCGTATATGAAATCGTGGTAAAAGAAATCCCTAATGCAAAGAAAGTAATGGGTATATTTAGCAATTCAATTTAGTAGTCTTTCAATCAACCGGGCGCAGTGCTGCCACCTACAGTACTGGCGGCTCACGGTACGTTTAATCATCCACGTGGATTCCATACACGCAATCAAAAACGTACGTCTGTTTCACAGCGATGTGCCAGGTTCAGAGCTGGCCCTGGCAGGTGTGTAGTTACATCATTACATAAGAGCTGTGTGAAAACTATCTTCTGTTGCAGCTGAAAGTGTTGTGCAATGCAGTAATGTGTGTGAGACTATATCAGGAAGCATCCGTTCAGAACATAACCCCCATGTGAGAGTTTTCCTATTACGTTAAAGTGATGACTTTAACCCACAGCGAGCAAGTCCCTAACTAGATACTCTGTCACTGTCCTTTCCTGCATTTTTTTGGCACATGGGACCAGTGAGTGTACCTCTCCGAGTGACAATGGAACAGCCAGACCCCAACACACAGCATACAGACTGTATAGTGAAGGGATTCACAGAATGGGGAAGCAGTGTGGTGTAGTGGTACGGAGCAGGGCTCGTAACCAAAAGGTTGCTGGTTTGATTCCCCACTGGAGCACTACTATTGTACCCTTGGGCAAAGTACTTAACCCACAATTCCTCCAGTATATATCTGGCTGTATAAATGGCTAAAACTGTAACCTATGTAAGTCGCTCTGGATAAGAGCATCTGCTAAATGACAATAATGCAATGCATTTGATTTGTGCTGGCCTCTAATTACCTAATTACATTTCTTAATAGTAAATGTCTGATGATATAGAAAGTATAATGAGTATCGATAAGTGTTCTCTTATTTGTCAACGGCTTTGAAGTGTAAAAGTGTTATTCAGACATTTTTAATCAGAAAAATGGCTGCGTGTAACTTTATATAAGGGGATAAATAACCTTATGCAAGACGGCGTGCATTGCATTGTGGTAGACATTTCTGTGTAGCTGTCCCACTGAAGGACACAACTGGCTTTCACCATAGCGTTTCCTAGACCGCTGTGTTAACAACGCTGTTTGGTCAGGGAGTCACATGCTATAAATCTTGTCAAAAATAAAAACTTCACCATGGGTGCACTTTGAAAACCCTGAGTTGGTGGGAAGGCGGTTGGGGCTGACAGGCTGAGATATACTGCTTGTTTGATCTGCTGTCACTGGAGCTCATGTTCATAAGGGGGGCACCCTGAGCGGGTGAAAGGAATACCCCTGTTCCAAGATGGAAACACACATGTTGTGTGACAGCTAATCCCCCCTCCAGCTCTGATCTGGGGGGAACCCCCCCACCCTCACCCAGGTGTAAGTGCTACCCCGGGCCTGTGCAGACTGTGTATTTATAGAGCTTTCCATAGGCAGAGAGGACAGGCAGTACAGTATGTGGAGCTGAGCAGTCTATACTGGGTCCCTGTGCATTTTCCCATCTTTGGCAGAGTATCAGCCTTCCCTGCCTGGGATTATATATATATCCCACAACCTTTACCAGAAACTAGATTCCAGGCCACGCCCCAAAACATGCTTGCAGGTGAGGCTTCACAGAGCCATCCCAGTAATATCCTCTCTCTCCCTCCCTCTCTCTCTCTCTCTCTCTCACACACACACACGCACATATATATATACACACACACACACACACACATACACACACACACACACTGCTGCTCTGCACTCTGCCTCCACCACCCTCAGAGCCACTGTGGAGCCTGAAGGGGCATTATCTCGGAGGTAGCCGAGGCGGTGGGGTGAGAGGGAGAGGTCCCATTGGCTGTTGGAACAGCACAGCAGCCCGTATGTCACACGGTGTTGACCCCTGTCCTCTCGGGGTTGGGTGGGTAACAGGGGCCCCCATGAGCCCCTCAGTTGCCCCCTTAGAGGCATGTAGAGGCCCAGGATGTGGCAGGTGTAGAATTTTGTGCAGAGACACGGGGGGATCAGGTCTCAGTTCGAAGGACAGCAGATCCTGGCTGAGACTGCCTTCATTCACAACATTTGCCTTAGGTTCTGCACTGTCAGCAGCCAAAGCTATGGAAATATTCAGCATTCAGTGACTTACTATAGTTTTATGACTGCAACACTAACACTCCTACAAAGTATCCAAATGCTGAAAAAGATCTGCTCCAATACAAGTAGACTCTTTGCTGTACATAGAGCCTTTCACACGGGAAAAATAATCTTAAATATGAAGAAGTACAGCTGTCTGTTGAATTGGATTTATGTTTTTACTCATGCAGAGCATAGTCAGTACTGTGACTGAAAACATCATCATCATCCAAACAACAAAACATCATCAAGTATTCTGTGATAGTCCCAGCTGATCACTCCCACGTGTGGAATCGCTGGTGCCATTGATGCATTTTGTGGTGCATTAATCAGCTCCAGCGCATTCAGATGAAATGGAGCAATCAATATTCTGACAAGAAAACCGCATGCTCCATTGAACATTAATAATTCTATTGAAGAGTCTTCCACTTCAGTGTCTTTCAAGCCTGTTTTGTGTACGGTAACATTCAGGAAAGTGTGCTCTACAAAGGCAGGGTTCTGCTTGCCTAGACTAACTGTTCTATAGCTGCTAGCTGACTTTTCATGAGGAAACTAATAACAACATTGTGTTACATCTGCCTTCTGCACTTTAGTTTTGGCAAAAGGGTTGGTTTCTAAAAGTGGGAACTGGAAAATGAAGGTACTTGTTTGTGTAACCATGAGTCCCCACAAGCTCCTCAGTTGCCCCATGGTGTGTGCTTGTGTTAGATGGTGGTCTTCCTTCTCTCTGCGCAAGGGCCCAATCAACAGAACTGCTGACTGTTGCCAGGGAAACCATTATGTCAGCCTTTTCAATCACTGTCTTCCCTGTGTTGCCCCTGCAGGTGCACTTGCTGGTCAAACGGTAGCAGAGACTGTAGCTCTGGCCCCTGAGGGCAAAGACCCTCCTGCAGCCCCACCTGCTGAAGGAGAACCTGCTCCTGAGGTGGTCCCTGTTGCCCCAGAGGACATATCTGCCCCAGAGGAAGAATCTGCCCCTGAAACACCTTCTGTTGCCCCAGAGGAAGAAGTTGCCCCTGAAACAGCTTCTGTTGCCCCAGAGGAAGCCGCCCCTGAATTGGCTTCTATTGCCCCAGAGGAATCTGCCAATGAAACAGCTTCTATTGCCCCAGAAACGGCTTCTATTGCCCCAGAGGAAGTTGCCCCTGAAACAGCTTCTATTGCCCCAGAGGAATCTGCCAATGAAACGGCTTCTGTTGCCCCAGAGGAATCTGCCAATGAAACAGCTTCTCTTGCCCCAGAGGAATCTGCCAATGAAACGGCTTCTCTTGCCCCAGAGGAGTTTGCCAATGAAACCGCTTCTCTTGCCCCAGAAGAATCTGCCAATGAAACGGCTTCTGTTGCCCCAGAGGAATCTGCCAATGAAACGGCTTCTATTGCCCCAGAAGAAGCAACAGTCCTCTCAGAGGCTCCTGCTGCAACCCTGGAACCTAAAACAGCAGCCCCACCTACAGAAGCTGCTACGGAAGCCCCTGCTGCCCCCACAGACCCTGCCGTCTCCACCCCTCCTGAGGTGATAACCGAGGCACCTCCTCCTAAAGAGATTCCGGTATGTGTGCCCGCCGTCACCGAGGCATCAGAGACTGACCCCGTCACAGCTGGGGAGGCGGAGCTGGGGGCCACAGTCACACTGCTGGAGGAGAAACCTTCGGGTAAGAGGCCTCAGAGCTGATTATTTAATGAAGGTACACAGGAATGTTTCTCACAAGATTATTCCCTGACAAATAAGTGCTGCCTGTTCCAGTGAAATCTCCCTCTGGCTCTTTTGTCTTATTCTGTGGCATGTGGCCGAAGGATCGACCTGCCTGTGGCCTGTACTCAGTGTTGTGGTCTCTCTGAGGGCAGCGGTTTGGTCTCCTTGTGGATGGAGTTGTGGTGTCTCCCTGAGGCGCTGAGCGATCTGACCTGTCTCCCTGTCTCCCTGTCCCCCTGTCCCAGGTGTAAGCAGGGGGTTGATTTTGGGCACGGCGTTCATCTCCTTGCTCTCGCTGATCGCCGTGGGCTCAGCCGGGAGGGTGGTGTCTCGCAAGATGGGCAGATACTCGTGAGTACCAACAACCGACGCTCAGGGCAGCAGTGTGGCATAGCGATAAGGAGCGGGGGTCATAACACAAAGGTTGCTGGCTCGATTCCCTGCTGGGGCACTGCTCTCGAACCTTTGGGCAAGGTACTTAGCCCAGAATTGCCTCAGTAAACACCCAGATAATATGTAAGAACTGTAACCTTTGTAATTTGCTCTGGATAAGAGCATCCCCAAAGAAACTGAAAAAATGAGCAATGTTTTCACAATGAATTGTCAACCTAGTGTTGTTCAGTCTTTGCAATATTAAATATTAATATTTAATATTAATAAAGACACAGACATTAAGTGTAAGTAAGAGCTAGACATGAGGTCATCATACACAGGTGAGGTACATGAAGCCAGGCTAACTTCTGACACTGAAAATAATCTTTGTGTGGATAAATACTCACAGCACACTCTGCTTTTGTGTCTGGTCTATTTGGAGTCGTGCTTCCAGTCCACTGCACTCCACTCTTATTGCCCTTTTCTCAGGAAGCAAAATGAAGCAGAGAAGCTATATATTTGGTTTATTTCATTCTGTATTTAAATGTGCTTTCTTAATCTATGGGCATTATAATATGCATATCACTCAAATGGTATTTTTACTTACACAATACACAACAGAAGGCTTTAAAACTTTCAGTTATTGCTGCCCAATCAAACACCACCTGCAGCAGCTGCAAACGATTTCCCCTCTGCAAACAACCCTTTTCCTTCTGAACCCCTAAACCCATCCTGTCTGTAACCAACCCTAACCTCTCCATAACCAGCCCCATTCCCTCTGAAACTCTGTAACCAACCCCATACTCTCGGTAGCTGACCTCCTTCCCTCTGAAACTCTAAGCCATCCTCTCTGTGATCACCCCCGTTTCCGCTGTGGCTCTGAGATAAACCCCACCTGCCGTGCTTCTCTGTTTCAACCAGGCCCTGAGGAGGAGACAGCCAGCTGACAGGAAGTGCTGCCAAGTGTGCTGGAAACTACTGAGCCATGTCACTTCCTGTCGTGCAGCACGTACCCCAAGCATCTCCAGGACACGGGACTGCCAAAGCAGAGAGGCGCGCCCCCTCCCCAAACCCCACCCCAACCCCACCCCAACCCCACCCCAAGGGCGGACACTGAGCGTGACACTGACTTTCATAGTCATTAAAATGCACTGGACATATAAGTATGATTTGTGGCGAAAAAGTGGCAAGCTATGGAGCTATGCCTTTTCACCTCAGGTTTTTGTTAAGAAGATACACAGAAATAGAAAAGTTCACAGAAATAACCTGCATTAATAAAGGAACACATGGATAGCATTTTATAGGAGAGGGTGTACAGATGAATGCTTTCTCAATAGGGAACACAAAAGCAAAAACCAATTTCAAGTGGACTAAAAGTTAATGTGGCGAATATCAATGCAGGATGTGTGCCGTTTTAAAAAAGAGCAGCATCTTACAGGATACACAGACAGCTGGAGGTGAACGAATGAACGGGCTCTTATTTGGAAGCAAAACAGGGTGATCTGTGATACAAAAATGTGCACAAGTATGTCTGTGAGATTCCTGTGAAGTCCTCGTGTTACCGAATGGAAACTATTCAGACGTCTGAACTGACCTCTTAAGTGACTCTACTTTTAAAACCGCAGCATCCACAAGTGTAACTTCAGTTTTTTTAACGGACTCCATATCAGCCATGTATATAGTTATTGCATATCACTTGGATTGCTAGTATTGAAACATGCATTTTTTTGCTATGACTTAAATTTTGTCACAGAATAGAGGTTGCAGAGACTGGAAATACTCAATACAATGTGATATTGGCAGAAAAAAACAACAGAAACTAAGTGTTTAATTTCAAATGGGCAGTAAAAATACGCAAAAAAAGCACCTATTCTTCTTGCTGTAAGGATATTGCTAAACCCATAGCAATCTGGCTAATACAATTTGTTATAACTGTCCATCATGGAGGGCATGCAATGAGTATCTTATGTTTAATAAAAAAAAGTGTACTAAGAAGCCACAAATGTGTTTAGGAGCAAAGCCTTTTTCTAAAAACTCAGAGAAAGTTATCTAGATTGGCAGACTGTTTTTTTCTAGTCTTCAGTTTATTTACTTATTTATTTATTTTTATTTTGCGCAGTTTGTCATGTCCCCATTGGTTACATGTGAAGCAGAAGTGGCAGAAGACATTTTGAGAGTGTTTTGCATAAATGAGTCTGAATTTTCCATGGCACAACTGACAACCAGTTTGCACACAACAGCCTTTGAGAAGAATACCAACAAGGCTGAAACACATCTGACTGCTTTATCAACCTGCTGCCAGATTACAGCTCCCCGACTGCTGGATCCCATCCAAGAAAAAGCCCTTGAACTTGCATCACTGAACATGATTCGGTTTATTCCCAGGCTTGGGCAGAATAGCTCTAGGGCCTTTTACTGGAGTTTATCAGGAGTTTGAACTGCGAGGGTTGTTTTTTCACTCCCTTCAGATGTCGTGATGATAGACTCGTGTTGCCAGGTTGCCAAATATCATTGAAAAATATTTTTCTTAACAGGGGAAGGGTATAAATGTAAGCAAAGACAATTTTACACGTTCAAAAGGTATACTGCCAATTTAAAGCCTTTGTACCTATGTTACAAGAATTGCATAAAGTGTTTATAGTGTTCATATTTCTGTAAATTATTACAAGTGTTCATTTATCTGTGATTCATTGACAATCACCATACTCTTCCCTAGAACATTTATTGAAAATTCCTGTTGTAAAACTGAAGCCATAATTGTTACACATTGTTGTGTTAATACAAAAGCAGTTGCTTCTATTTGTTAGAATGGTTGTAATTATATCAAAGTCCATTAAAATTGTTTGCTTCTGTGATTGCTTTTTCATGGTAAAATTACACAAGAATGATGGTATCAGTGTTCTCGGTTTCAGTCCACCAGTCGGGTACTAACACGCACAGTTTTCCATAGCTGTTAATGTAATGGGTTTAAGTGCTTTACTTTAATTGTTTTAAGCCTTTGGTTCATGCTTCATATAATTCACCCCAGTTGAAAAAAACTATTAAACAGAAACCTAGAACAATTAATTCAACAGCTAATTAAGGTTAAGCAGGACATCCATTGAAAATTTGTTCAGTGCAGATATTAACAAAAATATATTGAATAAATTACTATCATTGTATTAAAATGAACACACTTCGGAAGTATGTACACAAAGACTTGAGACTGTATCAATTTTAGCAGTGCCAGTTTAAGATCAGAGCTCAAATGACACCTTTATTTAATCCGTATAACAGATCATTTAGCTGGACTGGAAACAAGTAAATGATGCTCCCCTGGGACAAGGGCTTTGCCAAACTCGGGTGGTGGCTAGGGCACTGGACCCACGCAGCTCTGGAGGCCAGTGCTGGGAGTGTAATGGGTGCCCCCATGAGGAAGTCAGGCTACTGTACTATACCGCAGTTGTAGATTGCCAAGGGAAAGGTTTGAAAGTTAGCCCTTGATGAAAGTAAGGGACTGTATTCAAAACAATATAATGACAAATAGTGTGAAACCTCTCAGGACACCAGTCTTTCTCACGTGCCTTGCCAGCTAACATTTGCTGCCTGCCTGTGGAGTTGCTCAACTTGCTGTGGTTTTGTTTGCATTTTGTTTCAATAAAAAAAAAAAAAGAAAACTGCCCCTTTGGTGTCCAGGGTGTTTTAAAAATCAGTGAATCCATCTTTTCTTCTATTCTGTGGTCTTTCCTTCTCTTCTCTGGGGTCTTCTTCCTAGATGTTTGTTGGTCCTTCCAGGTGTGGCAAGGCTTATATCAGTTAAATGTTTGGGCACTACTTTAACAGTAAAATTATTGCACTACGTTACATTATTGTGATTTAGCAGAAGCTTTTATCCAAACCGATTTACACAGTGTATCTAATAAAGTGCCACAGAAAAGTTGCACAAACAGGACACCGCTAACCACACATGAACAAGCATCAGTACTAAAAATAGTGCTGAGATCACAAGCCCAGACCAACATATCAGTGCAATGCAAGACACACGGCAGAGGGACCATGTGCTTCCAAACACAATGCTGGAGCGGCTGAGCAGCGGCAGGGAGGGCAGTGAGGGGGGAGGTGCACCAGTGTAGGTGGGAGAGAACCAGGGCCTGGAACAGGAGTTAGCTTGAGTAGGTAGTGAGGATGGGAAAGATTCCTCTGATCTTCTGATCATGTAAATCCAAACCTCCCTGGACAGGCTGCAGACGTGGTGGTGTGTGTTTGACTCATGCTGATACGTGTTTTGATCTGCCAGTGTTCCAGCGTGTGTGGTGTGTGTGTGTGTGTGTGTCATGCTAATGCCTGTGTGTGTGTGGTGTGTGTGTGTGTGTGTGTCATGCCAATGCCAGGGTTTCTGTTTGCGTGTGGTGTGCAGGAGAGGGTGTGACAGGCAGCTTCATGTAGAAGTGCATGAGACACTGACACCACAGACAGACTGTCATCCCGGGCCTCTGAGTGTAACGGACAGCTGCGCCCCCCCTTGGGGGGTGGGGGGTGGCAGGGAATGCTGGGGGTGCAAGCATGAGGTGAGTAATTCATTAGTGTCCTGGAACACATATGGGGTTTTATTACACTGAGTACCTACCATTCAGGAGAGGCTACTGTTCTCATTACGACAGACGTCAACCACAGAGTAGATCTCGCGGTTGGCCAGTTATATCTAACAAGGATTAGTCTTCACTTGAACAAAAAAAATTCTATTGAAATTAATACATGTTTAAACACATTAATATGATGCAATATTAGTGCATGCTTGTATTTTCTAGGGCTAAGAAGTATAATGCTGCAAGTTACCTACTAGCTACTAACTATAGATCATCATAACATTGAAATGTGACATTACTTAAGTAATAATACTATAAAATTCTCTGGGTCTCAGTTTTTTTCCATTAGATATAAGGTCCCTTCAGCGGGTTAGAGTCATTCACTTGTGGCTGCAGATAGGAGTCACAGAACACTGCACATCCTGGAAGTTAGCGGCTGTTTGATTGCGCTTCAGTGACTAAAGCTTTGCACGGCTGGAGCATCACGTCAGACTTAGGCAGTTGGGCAGCTAGTCCATACAGCCCATTGTTTTCCTTACCTGTCATAAACAAAAACTGCAAAAAGTTTGATGGTAGCTGCAGATAGCTAGCTGTTGGCGTTGTCCAAAGTGAAATGTTTTGAGGAGCTTGACCTCACAGCTGTACAGCTAGGTGACTAGCTGCTATATTTCCACTTTATTGGCAGGAACGTCACTTTGTGTCCCTCTGTTATGAAATTTGTCCCTCTCTTCTCTGCTTTCTGCATGGATGATGATTAGTGTGGTCTTTCAAAATAACTTTACTTTAATGAGCGTCCCCTATCTTCGCATCACCTCTGTGCACTACGCTTTAGAACAAACACACACAATGTGCACCTTCACAAGGCTTCTCGGTTACCGTAAAATCCAACTGCAATCCTGCAAATACCTGCTGCCTACGGAGCATGTTACGACTGTGTTTGGGAACCAAGAGGAGAAATCAGGATATCCTTCACATGTCATTTTCTGCTGCTAAACACACGGTAAACAGGTCCCTTAACATTTGGTGTCCATGATGGAATCCCTAGACAGACAGCATCTTATTCATTTATTTTTTGGGAGGGTGGGAATGGGGATGGGGTGTCAGAGGATTTTAATTAACTAGTTAAACTGGAGGATGATTGGATGGACAGATTTAAGGATCACGACTGGGAATTTGGCCAGGAAACCATAGAACATTGTTCCTCTTTGTGGCGAGTACCATACTAGGGCCTTGAGAACACAGCAGTCAGGCAAAAGACTGTGTTTCCTACAGCAGTATCGGGTCACTGCATTGGGGAATTGGTCACTCGCTGCAGGGCTGAGACTGCCCCCTACTGGCCTACCAACACCACTTCCAGCAACAAGCTGGTTTTCCTCAAGTCCAGTCTTACTGTAACTACACTCCATAGTGGAAGGCATTCTAGTAGATATGTCCTTTGGTCGTCTTTGTGTATAAAAGGGGATTGATCTGATCATAAATTCTTATTCCTGTATTTTTTTTAGATGTTCCCCCTCCTCTATGGAAAACTCCTCTGTGAGAAAGGTATTACAAAATACAAATTACAAAATAGGCAAGACTCAAAGGAGTCAGTGCATATTTATTTGTGCTACAACATCGCCCTCTGTTGATTGATCACTAAAAAGCCACAGTAGGAGCCATGAACAAAGGTGGTTTGTTTAACTGTACCTTCCTTGGGCGTCAATTTGCACGGTAAAATAAGAAACCATGGGGCCAAATAACCCAGTATTAAGAAAACACTGAACAGCATTCATTTGCAGTTTTACCTGTTTCCATGTCACTTTATTGAATGCACTCTGTTAATCACTCTGGTTAAGAGCATGATAATGCAATGGTAGGTAATGTGCATGTGTTAATGTGGCCTAAATGGTTAGTTGTAAGATGGTGTTGTATTGACACCACTACTTTGAATGTCAGAGCTACAGATGTTTATGTACTGACTAAGAATATTTGATGAATGTGTTCTGGTGACTGACTAATTTGTGTATGTATTTAAAGAATTTTTGTGGACATTTGGCTAGCTTCATGAGTCATGTGAGGCACTGTAATAGCAGATATAGGCTACAAATTTGTGGATTACACAGCTGTTGTGAAATTAGAACAGCACTGTGGGAGAGCAGCGAGACCCTGTAACTGGACCCAGCTCTGTCATTCAGGGCAGCTCTGACCGAGAGAAGCCTGAATGTTCACACTGACACAGAGAAAGGTCACCTGAAATAATCCCTGTGTCCCGGAGCACAGGGCACAGGGTGGCACAGACCAGCCTCTCTCTCCTCACTGCACAGACAAGGCGGTGCAGTGACAGCCCTTGATTTAATTATCCCCTATTGTACTGGCTTCTGCTGTCTTTGACTCTTTGCGCTGGCTGCTGGCCGTGATGGAGCCGGGACAGGCCATGTCAGGAGCCGGGACGGAAGAGGGGAGGTGTTGGGTCAGGAAGCTGGTGTAGCAGAACACAGGTCTGGATTTAAGGGCTGTAACTGTTTACAGCAGTTGCGCTTGTTTTACCACAGTAAATAAAAAGCATTTCCATGAGTTTCTCCTCCTCTGACTGCGGAGTAAGAAAAGAAAATGACGCCTGGTCTACAATCTATACATCGGGGGGAAAGTTAAGGTGCTTCCTCCATTCCAGCTAAGATGATTCCATGTTTACATAAACTCTGCAAATAAATTATTTATTCAAGGAGGTATGAACAACATGACTGGGTTTTTTTTTATCTTTGCACGCATTCTTTTTGAATGGGTTTACTTTCGTCTTGCACAGTTGCATGATGTGTATCACGGATACCGCAGAGAGTATCTGAATTCGTTTTGCTGCTGTAGTATTGGGGCTGCTGACTTTTAACCTGTCTGATAAATAATGTAAATTCTCTTACATTCCAGAGAGATGCATGCACACCGCTCACCCAGCATCGGATACTCCCTTCATTACGTTAGGTCGCCTGCGGTCATTACTAGCTAGCAAACCCACAGTTTTATCACCGGCCGTGGTGTTAACGCTAAGTGCGGACCGCGTCTTCGCCTCCTACACCTCACCGAGAAGCTATACGGGGACAGGCTCTAGGCGTTCACGTCCATCCGCCATTTTCAGCTGATTGAAAGCAGGTACAAAAGAACAGAAAAAAACACGGTGTCGGTTAAAATACAACAGGTAAGTACGAAATACGACGAGATGATCGTCCGCGTCGAGTCAAAACTACATATAACGGCATTCGGATAAATCACGAAAGCGCGGTGTGAGTCTAGCATCAGTTTGCACGGCACTCTTTGAAAGGGCGATATGCGAGTAACAATAAACTGTATTTCTCACGTCGTTTAACTTGTGGGCTCTGTGAACCTCAATCTCAACGTAGCCTACAACTTAAAGTAAAAGCGATCACAGTGTGTCAGACAATGCACGCTTTCCTCGTGTGTAACAACTTTTAGATTGGATCACATCGTCTTGACTTATTTCCAACAAACGTAGAAAATGATGGACAGTGATGAGTTATTATTACAGCCTGTGAACGTTATGAAAAGAGATGCTAAAATGCCAGTGGCGCGTTGTTTTCAGGCGTTTCCTATGTGTGTATGTATTTTGTGGTGCTAGTCGGGAGTTGTTTGTTCGTTGGCAAGTACTGTTTCATCCTGTCATGTAATTCATATTGTTCTTAAACCGTGCACGTCTGGTAGGAATTAAAGACACAATCGAGCAATTTAACAAAGTTAAACTTAAAACTTGAAACTGATGCGCTTCTGAAACCATTGTTTACCCCGGTAAAGTGCCATCGCGCCGTTGGTTCTTTGTCCGCTCGGACTGTAATTCATCACAAAGATGTCTTCACAGCGAAACGCCGTTAAACCGGCACTTTGCATATTCCGATTTCACAGTCAACCCACTTAGTTTATGATCTTCCTCTTGCCGTTTTTTCATTTATAAATTACAGGGGGGTGATGAAATAGAAAGTTCTGGATCTCATAAAATGTAGCACCAAGCTTCAATATAATTTTCATATTCGTTTTGTAGTGAGGAAGTAGGAAACCAGGAATTTGGAATAGTGATGAGGTCGTTTTGTTTGAATACTATTTTAATAATATCGGAGTTTCATATTGTAAACCTTGCTCGAAATACGGAATCCATAAATATGTCTGTCTGGAAAGGAAGTGCAGTCTATAGTGAGCAAACAGGCGGCCTCACGGTTGCTCACTATCCTGCCCCTGCGGTCATCCCAAAATATATGTCACTTTATTCAAATATTTGTCGACACACCCACACAAATCACATCGTCTATTAAAATGATCGACGTCGCAGTTTAAAATTATATTTTACCCCACAAAAAGGCTATCTGAACATTTTTGAACACAAAGAAGATCTCACACTTTACAGGCCAGTGGTTTTGTCAAGAGACCTCAGTTTTGTTTGAATGCTTAATATGAATTTAATATGGGTCATTGTTTGAGCCAGATAATAAGCAAATGTGTTTTTCCGTATTCAGTGTGCGTTTCATATGATGTCAACAACGAGGACGTTAACTGTTAAACCTTAGTTGGGAGGAGGAGCATTGTATCTGTTTCTGCTGAAACTACCAGCAGGTCAAGCCCTCTGTCTGCCATGACACTTTTGTTAGCGGCCTTTGGAAGTACACAGATAAAAATGATATTAAAACTGATGATAAAAATTTGAAGAGACTTGATAAAAAAGTGAACAGGCAGCATGTTTATTTGCTTTGTGATATTTTGCGGTAAAAGTTAAAGCAGGACTTAATACTTAAGTCCTGCTTTAACTTAATACTTAGTGTGAAAGTAAGAAAGAGTGAGCTATGTAAACTCAATATCGATCAAAGCTAGCTAGCCCTGAATTGGTTTTTCGATCTCAGTCTGGAAATACCGAACACAGGACTGTGTGGGTCTTAGTGTAAATTTATGTGGTCTGTCAGTTTCTGTAACAGTTCATGCTCTTTGGCTGACAGCAAACATTCAAGCACTCTGAATGCATTGTTGTGTCTGCGTGGTTTTTCCTGACGACACTCAGGGAGATGTGCAAGGGGCGGAGCCACAGGAGAACATGCGCGTCTGAAATCACTGTCCCCAGCGCAGCGCTCTAATCCTAATCCCCTGTAATAATACAGTGCTCCCAGCACCTGTAAGATCAGCATGTGTGCTGTTTAAAGAAACTCCACGTCAACAGTGCAAATGAATGCATGCATGTTGTCATATCTTCTTAAGCCAGCAGCCCGTGTGCTTGTAGGAAGCAAAGGCCCTCCTACACCAGGCCCTAAAGTGGCTCTCCTGGGCTGGTGAGATTAAGGGGTGTCAGACAGAACCAGAGAGACGGTGGAGCCTGTTAAATCCCAGATGGTGTGTGGTTAAAGAGCTCTGTGAAATCTCATCAACGGGATCTATACAGTATGAAAGGGAGAGGAGGACACATTTAGTGGGGGGTGGGTGGTGCACATGAACCGGGGATTCCGCTGAGAGATGGTGCTACATCCATATAATGTGTGTGTCCATGCTGTCGTGCAGACTCTGTATAAACACACAGGCTGCTCCAAGAGTCATGAACCCATTGTAGAGCCCCTGCAGAGTGAGAGAGAATCAGAGCCAGGAGTGGGTGAGAGGCAGAACTGTTTGGAAGTGGACATTCCATGCCAGAAAAACAAAGAAATGATGTCAGCCACGTCGAGGCAATCTGTCTCCCGTGCAGGCTCTAACAGGGACGCATCAACACAGACTCGGGCTGAACACACTGTTTCTCTCCTGCTCACCCTCAGTCAGAGCCGTGGCATAATTTGCACCACGTTATCTTATTGGCATTTAGCATACACTAACTTTTTACATGTTATCCATTTATACAGCTGGATATTTACTGAGGCAATTCTGGGCTTAGTACCTGCCCCAAGAGTACAGCAGCAGTGCCCCGGTGGGAAATCAAACTGATAGCCTTTCGGTTATGAGCCCTGCTCATTATCACTATGCTGCACTGCCATCCATTTCTGATTATACTGTGCCAAGCGTTGTGAGGGAGGAGACCTGTAAGTGGAGGACTAGTGTGATGGTGGGCTGTGTTTCAGGCAGTGATGGCCGTGCCTGGGGGCGCAGGGGAGACCCTAGATACTGTCCCACCCCACGTCTGGAAGGGGCTCCCACAGGACCTACGGCTGAGGCCATCAGCTGTCAATCAAAGTCGCATTGGTGAGTGTGGCCGGGGCTTGTAAAGGGTATGGGGGGTGGGGGTGGGGCGGGGGCATGATCTCTTTGGGTGTCTATCACCAGCATGAGAATAAAGAGGCTTTTCTGAATCGGGGAGGACCAGTAATGACTGAACAGAACTTAATGTCAGCAGAGAATGACTGCATTTCCAAATGCCGAAGAGTTTTCCTCATCTTCATTTGAATGTGACAGTTATAATCAATACACTCACTCATTTCAGCACCACACTTAAATATAGTTGCATCAATATCGTTGAAACATACTCAGAACTGATGCAGCCATTTCAACACCATTCAAAATGCGGAGAGGCATGCTTGTGTAAAGTCCTCACCACTTCACTCCATTCATTCAGTCACCTGACTTCTCTGATGAAGCTACGTGATGCTGTTGGTATGTGCTTCCACACTGCATATTACAAAAATAACAGCTGCAGTGGCTTGTGTTAGCGGAGAGGATGCTGCAGTTCTGGTGCCCTCTCTGAGCTTTGCTGCTGTCCGTCTCTCTGATGGGGTGTCATGGCTGCAGATTGTCGTGCGTTACTGTCACTGGGCTCAGTATGATGAGGGTTCTGAGGTGCTAATGTGTTTTGGTCTCAGTAAACTGGACTTGGATCTGCCCTGACAAACCTTTGGCTGCTGTCATTATACAGGCTGTCAGCCAAACACGCTCGTACCAGAGAGCTCTCTGACCTTCATGGATACTGTTTATGTGTAATGTTCTTTCACACTGGATAGATAAGACAAACAACTACGAAAATGCTTATGCTTTTGTCCCCAAAGCATGGGTTCACCATTTGTTTCCTAATTGCAAAAAGGTATTTCCCCCAGAATAATACCATTAGCTGTCTGTTCCAGCAACATCTGTTGCATGCGCTGCAGACACTTTCAAAAGAATCAAAGTATATGAGAAAAATAATGTCTGCACACTTGTACAGTAGTAATGAAAATATGCATAACTCCAGTTGCCAGGCAACATTTGATTGGCAGGTCATGATGTGGGCATGGCTGCTCCTGATGTACTCTCTTTTTCTATTTCTGTCTCTGTATAACACATCCCCCCCCCCCCCCCCCCCCCCCCCCACACACACACACACACACAGGTGTCTGGGCCTCAAGACTAATCTCTAAAGGAAGACGATTTGGCCCATTCCTGGGGGAGAAGAAGAAGAGGTCGCAGGTGACCAGTAATGTGTACATGTGGGAGGTGAGAGGCAGACTATAGGCAGAAACAACCCTGTGGTCCACCACAGAACAAGAAGTGAGGTGCCCTTTAGGAAGTTAACACTTGTGAAAACAGGAACAAAAACACCACAAGCCTCTTTAGCATTGAATGTAAGCACATTGCCAGCATCCACATTGCCAGGTTTAAAATCTACTTCAGGAGTCACTTATGAAACATCTATGGTGAGTCTGCCAGACACTTGGAATGGACTGAGGAGAAGCCTATGTAAGAAGATGGTCTGACATTATGTACTTGGTGGTCTAGTTCACAGGTCATTGGTCAATATAAAGTGTTTTTCTAAGACCCTGGCATTACAACAGCCCAAGAGAGTGGTCTGAAGAGATATCCGATTTTTAACTTGTATGCACCACCAGATACGGTGGGTTACTTCGCCTAGGGTCCCCTCATGTTACAGCTCATTTGCACCCTATAGTGACTGGTAAGATGGTCTTCAGTTACTTTGATGATGTCAGTGAAGGTACACCTATTCTCCAGGTGCCATTTTCTCCACAGTGGTGCACTGTAGGACTTGTAGTGAGAAATTAGTTGCTGGCTGTGTGCTAGTGCGCTGGAGGGTTGCATTTGTGATGCCTCAGTGCTCCTGTGTTAGTGTGGACAATGCTGCAGACAGGCAAAGCTAATGTACAGCTGGCAATTCCAAAAGAGTAAAAAATGAGAAAAATCATTTTCAAAGAAACTTAATGTGTTTGTCAAGTGTAGCGTAGTGGCATGGTGTACCTGACTGTACCTGCTGTCTGTCACACCTGCTGCATGTCTTCTACGCACCTGCATATCTTTATACATTTTCATTAATGTGGCATGGGCAGAACTGCATGTATGTTATTTGAGAGCAATAGCATAAAGTCACAATTCGTGACTTTGATGCTAAAGTGGAATTCCAGCTTTGAGGCAGGTTTAGTAGAAGTTTTAACGTGCAGTGTGAAGTGGGCCTTAGAAGTTTGCACATTGTGCAAATGAAGAACTTGTATGGTGGGAAGTAGAGCAGTTCAGCCAAATGTGTGCCACTGTCCCCATGACCTCCTGTCCCTGTCGTGGGTGCCCTTGTGCCTGTCCCTCACCTGTCTGCCCTCTGCAGGTGTACTTCCCGGCCTGGGGGTGGATGTGTGTGGACGCCACGGATCCAGAGAAGGGCAACTGGCTCCGTTACGTCAACTGGGCACGGTCTACCCAGGAGCAGAACCTCTTTCCCCTGGAGATCAACAGAGCCATCTACTACAAAGTGCTGAGGGTATGTCCTGAGCTCCACCCACAGAGTGCCAGCAAGCCCATACTGAACTCAGAGATGGGTGTAGTCGCCATCTGTCTTTTTTTTTTTTTTACATTATATTATTGGCATTTAGCAGACACTCTTATCCAGAATGACTTACATGTATCCATTTATACAGCTGTCTGAATGCAACGGCTTCCTGTTTCTTTCCAGTTTGATTCAGTTCAGTGGAAATTGCATACCTCCCTTGAGCTTGGGGTGGGTTGTCTTGTGTGCTGAATTTCTGCAGGAAATTGACTCGCCCCAAATTAAGCACATATGAAATGAAAGGACAGAGACAAGCTATCTTTGCCCCTTCACTCAGAAACAACAAAAGGGTTTTGTATAAAGGCAATTATGCAGATCTGCCTCTTACAAACAGATGGCATCTGCTATGGTTTCACCCCCTGGTTTCTGGAACTTAATACAAGATGTGCACAAGGCACTCAGTTTCACACACACACCTGTAATTTAAATACTCATATGTTTTAAGTATGCAGCGCTGTTTGAGAGCAAGTGATACTCTACAATTCATAATGGTTGGTACCTAATTAAGGTAGCTTTAACTAATAATACCTTGAACATGTAATTATAACTTAAAAGCCTAATGAGTCTGACATGTGACTGTTTTTCTTTCGTACCCAACTGTCAATGTATGCCATCTGGCAGAGACAGTTTCTATTGCTGGAACAGAATATACCAGCTGAAACTTCCTTTAAAGAACTCTCACAGACTTATCTGTGAGAGTTCTCAGAAAAAGTTAAACTACAGGGAAAAAGGGAGGGGGGAAAACCTAAGTCCAAAACCTAAAATGTAATTTTAGTGAAAATCTGTAAATAGAACAACTTCTCAAAAAAAGAAAAAAAAAACCTATGCATATATGTATTCAGTTTGTTTTGTAGATTCTCACTGATTCATATTGCATAATTTTTTTTTCCATTCTCAGTTAAATGTCTCTACTTTCAGTTCTCACGTGGTGTACTTATTATCATGTGGGGGACAACAAATGTATGTACAATATTAATATTACTACCAGTATATGCTGTTGTTTAGGACATGAAACTTGTCAGTAAGCAGGTACACAAGTATTTTCCTGTAAAGGAAAAGAAAAACTGATCATGCTGTTAAGGATTTTTGCTCAACATAGTAAGCGATGATTTGGCTGCTCTATGAGATAGCAAGCTGTGGGGTGGGATGGTGCTAATAATTAAAGCACTGATATGGAGTACAGGGAGGAGAAATGACCGAGGTGGAATTTAGGTTAAGGTAGCTGGTTACTGGTGTTTCATTAGAGGTTGAAAACTGGTTACCCATCTTTCTAATTTATTGATTTTGCCATATCTGTGTCTAGCTGTGTCAATAACCCTAAATGTGTCGAATCCCCTCAGATTAGTAGCTCACGATACCTTTGTGTATCACAGTTTGTAACCTATTAATCGGGCAGTACATTTTCACTATTCAGTGCCAGCTGTTCTGAGTCCAGAATTGGAGACTACAAGTTGTGAAGCAACTGGTCCAAATTTATGGAGTCATGTCAACTCAAAACACACAACGTTTCGTATTCATATACCTGTCATGAACGAAACCGGGATTAAAATATCGATATGAATTTATTCGTTTAGTATAAAAAACCGATCCATTTCTCAATTAAAGTCGATTGGAAAGCGGCAAGTGGCGGTGCACTTCTCCGTATTGATGTCTGTAAAAATATATCCCCGCCCATCCATCCAGCTCCGTGAGATCAGCGGTAGTTTCTCGGTTGTTTGCCGACAAACCTGCGTTAGGCTTGGCCCTGAGTGTTTCTCTGTTACACTCTGCAGCCGATCAAACCCGGGGAGGAGTTGCTGGTGTGGTACAACGGGGAAGACAACCCGGAGATCGCAGCAGTTTTAGAGGGGGAGCGAGCGAGCAGTTCGGGCAAGAGAAAACCCCGCAGAGCCAAGAGAGGTATGAACTGCACTCTTTTTCTGACCCCCTGTAAGTAATGCAAACCGTTCCGAAAAAGTGAATCGTTGCGAAAGACTCGGTTACATTTTTAAGGTGTTGGCTAGCTACCTGACTGACTGCCCCACGCTGGAAATGCGAATTTGCTGACTGGCTAACAGAGTGACAACGAGTGAATTAGTAAGTGAACTGATACGAAAGAAATGTCAGTTGTAGAGAATGAAGCTTTGTGTACATTAGCTAGATACCTTGCTAACCTAGCTGCTTGTATAAATATATATATACACTCCAATCATACCATATATAAATCCAACTATATATAGTATAGTATATACAATATATACCAAGTATAGCTATATAAAATACAACAATTATAGCTATATATGTACATCGCACGCACGAGTGACCTTTCCAGGCTGCGGAGTACAGCCCGATGGCTTTAAAGGGGCATTTCGATTAGCTGGCTAGCTAGTTTGTGTAGCAGTTTTGCCGAACTGTCCATTATATATGAATCCCGTATTTATTTAGCTCGGTATGCTAGCTAACAGTGTACTCGGCAGCTAATCTAACTTCTAGCTAGCATGTATGTTGGTAACTAGCTAAATTAGCCCAAGTGTTGCATACTGACGTTTACTTCTTTTGGTATCGTAAATACTTATTGGATCACCTCTTTACGTTAAGTTTAGCAACCTAAGAATTAGCAGAACTAGCCACCTAACCACAGCAAAGTAACACATGTCAAACTTGTTGGCAATTATGCCGGAACAGCTGTAACTATCCTTAGCTACTAAAATGAGAAACGACTCCTTGACTTAACTAGGCCCAAGCACAGTGACACTCTCAAGCCGTATTTATTGTACACAGCTAACAAGTGGGGTAACTTCGTTTATATTTTCCTAGTTGACCAGCAACTTTTGTTGAGAAGTAGCAAAAGCTAGCTCAGGCTAGCTCTCTGAGTTGCGTTGCCGTTGCTATCAAATGTTGCTATCTGGCCACTGTAATTATGGCGAGTTTAGCGAGCGTTTCTGTAATTTTATTTGCTCCTGAGTTCATATACAGCGTGGAGCTAACGTCGAGTGTCGCGGTTTTGTATAACAAGGCAGGTTAAAATACAAAAGCAGTTACTCAAATCTAGTTTAACGTTAGCTACCTAAGCATACAGACTGCTGAATTCATGACTTGTTGGCAGACTACACAGGCTAACGCTAACTACGTGTCAGACGCACGACTGCATTCATTCAAGGTTGTAAAGGTCGAAATTATATTATAAATAATATAATAATAATTACTATTATAAATGGTATTATTTGGTGACATTGATGAAGTATTCATCTGTAACTAACACGCTAGTTAACATGATATCTGTAGCTAATTAGCCGTTAGCTAGCTGTGTAAGGTAACTCCTAAGCAAGTTAACGATATCTGTCGGGCAGATAGTGTTGCAGGCCTCTGTCCTTTTTAAAGCTGTTTGGATTATACTTTAAATGCAAAACATCGTAATTGAAGGAAGACTTATGTAGTTATCTTATTAAGAAAGCTGGCTGAGTAGTCTAGACAGCTACCAACCACATGGACAAAATACTTCCTTTACTTGATAACGAGAACTGCTTACAATCCGTACGTGCAACATTTAAGGTACCTAGAGAGGTAGCTAACACATAATACTTTCTTTACTAGATTAAGAGAACTGCTCATAATCCGTACATGCATCTGATCATCATTAAAATACGTAGAGAGGTAGCTGCCTAACAGAACATTCATCTTGTTGGCTAATTTTTTAACTGAAACGGGTTGTTATGCAAGGCGCAGTGCGATTGTAAGGGGATTTAAAAGCCCGGAATGTGAACCCGGTGAACTCGGGCCTCGTAGCCAGACAAGCCCGATATATCCGCACCTCTGCGTTTAAGTAGGGCAAGTCAGGCTAACTTTGTCGATATTCTTCATGATTGTTGAATATCTAGCTGATTAGTTTATTTGTTTTTTTATTTTACTTTCTATTTATATTTTATTTTTATATTGGTTTTGTCTATTAATATCTAGCCCAGTCGTTGTCTTTATCTTGGGTTACACCATCAGAAACAAGTACTGTGGATAAACCAAGCTGATTTTGTAAGCTCGCTTGGTACGTTAGTTGTGTTTCTTCTCAGTCGTCGTTGTGAAAATTAGTGTTTAGACATCCCTTATTCCGAGATGCTGATTGCAAAAGGCTTTTGAGGTTGTGTGTCATTTTCAAGCTAACGTTAGCACCGTAGGCCTGGTTAAATTTAAAGGGCGCTTAGTCCAGACGGGGGGTTTTAGATGCAAAGAACGTATAGGCTACCTCCATGCCCATACAGGTAACGTTAAGCTTTTAAAGCCCTGTAAAATGAATGTAATTCCTCGGCTGTTTTGTTACCTGCCTATCTATCCTGTCTTAAGAGATGACTTAAAGTGTTGTAACATGTAAATTAGAATTTAGGTAAAACTTGAAACGCATACATTTCATTCGGAAATAATGCTTGAAATAATAATAATAATTTGCCTTTTGTCGCTAGTAAGTGTCCGGTGAGATGAGGAAAATTTGAAGCTGGGAAAGAGGGACTGTTTGTTGTTTGTTGTTGTTTGACCGTCTGACGTTTGTTGAAAATGTATATGCACTAATTTCACATTAAAAATATACATTTAAAGTGCCATCTTTGATTTAGCTAAAACTTTGCTGTGATATTGCACTCTGTGGTATGAGCGGTGCTCTTATTATATCCTGGAGAGTTTATGAGGCAGTCCTTACGTTCTGTATGTGAGGCTTTACCCATGTCCTCTTCAGGGATAATGTTAGCCTCCCTGTTGAATTTACAGGATCTCCATTTTTCAAAACTTTGCTCACATCAATCGTGGGAGTATCATCGGTTCTCGAATGTAATTTCTGTTCCATTTGGATGGGTCAAACATATTTACTGTTGTTGTGTTCCTGAAAGACTAAAGAACACTGCCAAGCCACTATTTTCAGTCATAATCTATGTTTAATGGCAAAACTCCAGGTGTCATCACACTGGCCACCCAGACTTAAATTTCAAGATGTTTAAATACGACTGTTCATTGTGAACTGTAATATCCTCCAACTTTTTCTCACCACGAATAGTATTTTGGCAGTCAGACAGTATCATTTATTTATCTCTCTCTGCTGTCAGAGTAGTATGGTTCCACAGTTCCTAAATTTCGGGCACAATGCGGAGACACAGGCAGGTTACCTCTCCTTAAATTCCTGGGCTGCAGCCCCTTGGCAGCCTTCTTAGGTCATTTCTTATCTTAATTTGCATGTTGATGGGACCGGTGCAGAAAGCTGCTGAAATGCATTCTGGGGCTTGAATGATTCTTTTGGCTGCTTTAAGAACCACAGAAGGTTTTCACATTGCCCCATTTTATTGCTTAAAAACAAGCCTTTGGTCCAGATTCATACTGCGGTAAAAAGAGAGAGACAAGTAGATTTTTAGAACTGCAGCTGAATTTCACTAAGTTTTGTATTGATCTTGAATGTGCATGAGAATTATGTTATTATTGGAGGTTGAAAGTGTTGTCTGAGCTGGATGTTTGTGACCTACATTTGAGGGTCATGAGTTTGAGTGGCATGAATGAGGATATGTGGAGAGGTTTGGAGGGCACTGTTGCCACAGTAACTCCAGCAGAAGCCAGGATGCTGGTTCACCGTGTCCTTGCTGAGGCTTTTTGTCCTGAAGGCCGTGACCCTGTACTGGTCTAAATCTACTCCTCTTGTGTTCTGTTGAATGAAGTAAACTGAAATTTACATTGAGTGGCCGTTTATTCTGGGCAACAGGAAGAAAAGCATGCGGTTATGCAATACAGTGGGCATCTCAGAACAGTCCTAGCCAGTATTCTGTAAGACTTTACTTGGCCAATGTCTTGAAATCACATATTCTATATGTAGAAGATAGTCATCTCAGTGCGGGTCTCGTCAAAAGCTCTTCTGTTGCTGCCATTGTTGAAGCTCCAATCATTCTGATTTGCTGCCTTCTTATGAGCGTTCTTGTAGGCGGGTGGGAACTAGAACATCCATAATCGGCATGGAAACGTAGACAGCACTGGCTCCTCACGTTAGGAGCTGTAGGCTCCAAGAAGGAGGATGGAAGGACCACTGGGCCTGAACATCTGGTCTTAATAAAATATCTGTGTAGGAGCAGTCCTGAGTTTCAGGAAGTATACTGCATTATGTGGGAGCTGTAGGCCAGTTGATTCTTAGTTGCTTTCAAACATCGACATGATAAGCTAATTTAGCATTGATTATTGCTTGGCAATCTAATACAGTACTTGCAAGCCAAGTAATGGGTATAAAACGTCCTCCATTCTCTTCTTAATATTGGGACTGGTAAAGGAGCAGGGCTTGTATTGGAAATATCATACACTGTGTATACTGCAACAGATAGATGACATCCTGACTTTGCTGTCAGTTGTGTGCAATATTACGCATTGACAAGTAGGCCAACATGGGTCCACGTTAAAACTGAATACTGAATAGATGATCAATGAAATGTTTTTGATAACAAATCCTCTGTTTAAACATGTGGCAGGTTTCTGTGTTTGTAACATCACCAAGGTAACTCAGATGTTTTTCAGTGTAGACAATGTTAACCTGTCCATCATCCGTTCTGCGGTTGTCATCAATTATAGCATAGTAATAGGAATGCAGAAGGGTCCATTTAAAAGGTCTTCGTCTCAGAAGTGCGGGTGGGTGATGGAGAGTGCTGTGTGAAGTGCACTCAGGCCAGATTAGTGTGGCCCTGTGACCCAGCCCTTGTGCTGCGGGTCTCTCAGCTGATCTCTCTGTCTTCCGCCGGGGTTTCTACCTTCCACGCTGGGTGTGTCAGTCGGACTGTGTACCACACACCCTGTATAACTCTGTCAGGATGTGCAGATGTGAAATGTTCAGCGTGTTGATGTGGTGCCATGTGTGAGAAGAGCACTCTGTCCCTACAGCCAGGAGGAAACGGCCAGAGACCGCCCAGCGGGGAGAGACCGCCCAGCGGGGAGAGACCGCCCAACGGGGAGAGACCGCCCAACGGGGAGAGACCGCTCAGCGGGGAGAGACCACCTGGAAGGCCGGACAGGAAGGCTTCTGTGGGGCTGAGTCCGTCACCATGGAGATGAGGGATTCTGAAGGTGATAAGCGTTCTGACGGGCTCTGTCATAGCAGCAATTTGAGTCCCTGTTCATGAAACTGACAGACCGTGGGGGTTCAACAGTGGCACAGTAACCATGCCATAACAATTTCTGCCACATTGAAAACGACCTTACTGAAAGTAATACAGTAATGAAACAAGTCAGTTATGTAAATTATGATAATATATAAAGCAGACTTACTCCTTAAAGTGCAATGCAGAAAATTCGTAAGTGCTATGGCATAATTAGTTAGGGGAGTCAAGATGCAGTCTGTAGAAGCTGGACTTCAGCCAGCAACTCTGCTGTTCTGCAAGATTGTGTTGTATCTTGTGTTATTTATGTTAATTACAAATTCAAAACAGCCTACATGATTTGCTGGAACTTGTGACTTATTAGTGATTTGATTATTTTTTGCATGCGTTTGAATATTCCTAGAAATGAGCTCCTTAAAATGGCGGTAGTGCAATTATACCAAAGAAAGTAAATATATTTCTCCCTTTTTGTAGGTTATTTGAAATAACCAAGACATGACAGTTGGAAATGTGTGATATGTCAGTTATATTCAAAAACAAAAACAAAAATGAGATGAAATCCGATGAAATCTGAAATTTGTAACCAGAATATTTCATTTGGTGTGGAATTGTGTATATCCCACGGTAGGTCTGAAAGACAAGGATGAGAGTCCTTCCCATTCGTCAGAACCCCCAGAGACAACCCCGCCCATGAAGCCCTCCCTGCCCGCAGAGAATGAGGAGAATCACAGGGAGAACCAGCGGCAGCCAATCCAGTGGCAGAGTGGGCTGTCCCCAGATGAGACCCAGCCAGTAGAAACTGAGCAGATGGATGAGGGGTCGAGTTCCCATGCAGGTCCTGAGGTTGGCAATGTCAGAAGCACTGAGCAGGACCCCGTGCCTCTCTCCCCTCTACCAAAGCCTGCACCCGATGTTGAACCTGAACCCGACCTGGAGGGCGAGCCCCAGGCCGACGCCCCTTTTCCGTGCCCACACTGCGAGCGATACTTCAGCACCAAGCAAGGCCTGGAGCGGCACACACACATCCACGTCTCCGCGAACCTCCACACACACACCTTCAAATGCCGCTACTGCGGCAAACTGTTCGGCTCGCAGGCGGGCCGCCGCCGCCATGAGCGCCGGCACGAGAACGGGCCGAACAGAATCCCCGGCGCGCTCTCGCTCGGGCCCGCCGCGCACTCCGGCGGCTCCAGCCCGGACACCACGGCTCCGCCCGGCCACCGCCTCATCACCGACCCCCGAAATAACGCCGCGACCTCGGAGCACCCAGGGGGAGAGAGGTGCGAGGGCGCGGCCGGGGCGGAGCGGACCTTCCCCTCGGACGAAAGCGGGGAGCCCAAGGAGCTTCACCCCTGCAAGTACTGCAGGAAGGCCTTCAGCTCCCACACCAACATGAGGCGCCACCAGCGCAGGATCCACGAGCGCCACCTGCTGCCCAAAGGGGTGCGTGGCAAAGGCTCCCTCCTGCAGGACGCCACTCCGCCCGGGGGGTCCCCCGGCACCACCCCCCCGCGGACGTACCGCCCCAGCCGCGGGGAGGAGGACGAGGCTGACCGCCAGGAGGAGTACGCCATGGACATCTCCAGCAACATCTCGGAGAACCTCAGCCTGTACATCGACGGGAAGATCGCGGGCAGCGGCGTGGGCAGCGGCGCGGGCAGCAGCTGCGAGGTGATTGAGGTGGACGCCGGCTCCGCCGCCCTGCTGGGCCTGGACACCCTCATCATCAGCCCGGCCCTGACGGTGGAGCCGAGCCCCTGTGCCCTGAGAGAGGCTTCTACCACCCCCTCGGTCCTGAAAAGGAGGACCGCCACCCCACCGCTCCTCCCCGGGGTTAAAACAGAGTCAGAGTCTGAGAGCTCTTCGTCATCCTCCTCTTCCTCCTCTTCCTCCTCCTCCTCCTCCTCCTCCTCATCGTGCATCATTTCGTTAGTGGGAGCTGTCCCCCCACAGGCCTCTGAGAGTTCAGCCTTTGCAAAAGAGAGGACGGCGTATCTCTCCCCGAAGCTGAAACAGCTCCTGCAGACCCAGGACCCCCACAGGCTGACGCCCCCCGCCCCCCGCCTGTCTCTGTCCCCGCTGTCCTCTGGCGCAGGCAGGTTTAAGAGGCGCACCGCCTCGCCCCCCCACTCCCCCCAGCACAGCCCCCTGCCCAAAGCCGAAGGCTCCAGGATTGAGGCAGGCGCCCCCTTCTCTCTCAGGTCTCCTCAGCGGGAAAGCCGTGAGGACACCGCCAGCCCCCCTGGAGCGGACCAGCCGGTGACGAGGGCGGGGGGAAGCCCCTGCAACCAGCAGCCCCTGGACCTGTCCGCCGTGCTGGGTAAGAAAGGCCAGGCTGCTGCTGCCGGCCTGGGGGAGGCAGTGCTGGACTTGAGCACGAGCCGCAAAGACTCAGACGAGCCCCAAAGCACAGGAGGCCCCGCCCCCCAGCCACTCCGGAAGAAGAAGCCCAACACCAGCATGCTGGAGAAAGTTCTGATGAAGGAGTACGGGGGGATGGAGCCGGCAGGAGGCGGTGTGGCTGATGCCCACAGCAGCCCTGTCAGTGACTCAATGCCCGATGACATCACCGTCCCCTCCCCTGATGGCTCTCCATCACATATGCTGTCTCAGTCAGCTGTACCTTCCGTTTCGCCACACCCACCCCCTCCCTCGCTGACGCCTGTGATCCTGGACCCCTCCCCTTGCACTGCGACCCGGTCGTCCCCCACCCCGCCCCCTCCGGTTCTACCCTCTGTACCCTCCCCCCTCTCTCATCCCCAGCCCAGCGCATCCCCCGTTCAGAGTCCCCTTCCCACATTGTTACCTGTAACCTCCCCCGCATCCTTGCAGTGCTGTCTGAACGACCTCTCGTCTTCTCCAGAGGCTGGTTCTGTCACTGTGAGGTCAGACTCTCCGACAGAGGACAGGCGTCCAAACTCAGGCCCTGCCATTACCAGCCAAACAGACCCACAGTCTTCCCCGGCAGGTCCTCCCACAGACTCTGAATCTGAGTCCAGCACTTCAGCTCCAGGTGATACCACAGTAATCCCGTTATGCATTAGTAGTAATGAAGCCATGTCTGCAGGTTCCATGGTTCCTGTGGACAGTGTCATAGCTCCCACAGCTGTACAGGAGGATTCTGAAGAGCCTTCCTCAGACGGCACTCTCAGCTGGGAGCTGAAGGCTGAGGTACAGGAGCACCCTCACCCTCTCCATCCCCCAGTCCTCGAGGCTTCTTCCCCTGAGACTCCTGCAGCCTTGTCAGAGAGCTCAAAGCCTCCGGTGTCACCCCCTCCTCTCACTGCTGCTGTAATCAAATCAGAGCAGGACGCCAAAGAGGAGCCCGACCCCAAGGAAGAGCCGGCCCCTAAGGAAGAGCCGGCCCCCGCAGACCCCTGCGCGGACGGAGCCGGCCCCGAGACGCCCCCCGAGCCGGAGCCGTTCCGCCGGAGCTTTGTGTGCAACGTGTGCGAGGCGCCGTTCGGCTCCATGAAGGAGCTGCGGCTGCATGTTGCGGCGCACGCCCCCGACTGGCCCTTCAAGTGCGAGTTCTGCGTGCAGCTGTTCGGCGACGGCGCCGCCCTGCTGGAGCACCGGTCTGCCCTGCACGGCGTGGGCCGCGCCTACGTCTGCGGCGCCTGCTCCAAGGAGTTCGCCTTCCTCTGCAACCTGCAGCAGCACCAGCAGCACCTGCACCCAGGCCAGGACTGCACGCACGCCACGCTGGAGAGCGGCAAGCTGCGTCCTCAGAACTTCACCGACCCCGCCAGGGGCGGAGCCGACCCCCCCGCTGCCGCCGTGGACCCCCAGCCCCCGGCCGACGGCCCCTCCGAGCTCCCGCAGCGGGATGAGGATGAGGAGGGGGACGAAGGCCCCGAGGAGCCAGACGACTCCGCGGAGGAGCTCTACACCACCATAAAGATCATGGCATCCGAGGGGAGCAAGCGGAGGGGGCCGGACGTGCGCCTGGGCATCAACCAGCACTACCCCAGCTTCAAGCCGCCGCCGTTCCCCTACCACAACCGCACCCCCGCGGCCGCGGCGACGGCCTCCGCCACCGGCTTCACCGCCCACAACATCCCGCAGACCTTCAGCACGGCCATCCGCTGCACCAAGTGCGGCCAGAGCTTCGACAACATGCCGGAGCTGCACCGCCACATTCTGCACTGCGCCAGCGCCAGCGACCGCCGCCGCTACACGCCCAAGAGGAACCCCGTCCCGCTGCGGCGGGCCGCCAGCGACCCCTCCGCGCCCGCGGGCTGGGCCAGGCCGAGCGCACCCGGTAAGAGGGCCCTGACCCGCAGGAGCAGGTACGGCCGGGGGGAGGTGGAGGAGCAGGAGGTACACGTGTGCCCACACTGCCAGCGGGAGTTCGCCTACCGCAGGAGCCTCAGCAAGCACATGGCCGTCAGCTGCCCCATGAAGCCCGCCCCCGGGCGCCCCAAAAGCGCAGCCGATGCCCCGGCCCCCCCAGAGAGGAACGGAGGTCTCCGCAGGAGAACGGCCGATTCCGAAATACAGGATCAGGTGTCGGACCCGGGGCAAAGAGCCCTAGGCAGGACCAGGGCCCGCAGTTCTGGCCCGGTGGAGGACAACAGCGTGGACCCCACAGCCCCTCCCGGGAAGGCCAAACCCGCCCCCCCACAGGTGCAGCCGAAAAGGCCTGCCTCCTTCCCTGCTGCCCCCGCCCCCATTGGTAAGAAGAGCAGGACCGCGCCCTCTGAGCCGCAGCCCCGCCCACCCTCTCCTGGCTCCGCCCAGCGGCCTGCCGTGAGGATGCAGCGGGGGAGCAGGGAGCCCCCTCCGAAACAGGCAGCAGAGGGAACCCTGCCCCCCCTACAGCCCCGGAAAGAGGAGCGCTCGGCGGTGAAGCTGCGAGAGAGAGCAGGGGGGCCCGTCACCCGCAGCCTGCAGCTGGCCACAGGGGGCGCTGCTGAGGACGACCTGAACCCAGAGCCCAGAGAGACTCAGGTAACCAGGGACACAAGGACGCTGGGGTCCCTCAGGACGCCGCAGGGGGAGGGTCACTGATCTCCGATCAGCGGGGTGGAAATTCAGACTTTTCCCATACGGGCTAGTGAGAACGCTTAATAAAATAACACACCTGATCATCAAACCAAGGGCAGATACATGCAGCCTGTACCTCTGCAATAGGTGTAATTGTTGACTCGTCAACATGCCAGTCATGTTCCCCAAGTCATTCATAGGCAATATCTGTCAGTGTCATTACCCGTAATGCCTTTGTTTCTCTTTCCCTTCTCTCCCTCCTCTAATGCTGCTTTTATCTTGCTGGGAGCAGGAGGTGAGGTAGCCAGGTGGGCATGTGGAGGAACGCCAGCAATGCTGGGACCGGCTGTCAGGAAGAATGCCAGGATCCTGGCCCTGCGCTTGGGAAGATGTCCAGGGTCCAGGAGTCTCCTAAGAGAAGACTGACAGGCCTGGCTGTCCCACAGCACAGGAGAGGCGTACCGAGGTCCTGGATCGACCCAATCGCATCAGGGCAGGGTGTGCCCAGAAGCCTTGGGACGTCTAGATAGCAGTTCAGCATGGCATTCTGGGAAGTAAACCTGTGCTGGGTTTGTGCAACCATTAAAATTGCAACCATTAAAATCGCAAATGATGCTGCCTGACCCTGAGGATCGACAGTGGTCCACTGCAGTGTCTGTCAGGCGTGCACAACCAGCCTGGAATCTTAGTTAGTTTAGTTCCTGTTGTGCATTAAGTCATGGAGTCACTTCCTTGGTTCAGCAGGACATTTCTGTGTGTGTGTTCTCTCTAGACCCTGCACTTTGAATACTGTGTTCATACGGATGATCTAAATAAAATTAAGTTAATGCATATTTAATTTTTTTGTGCTCAGCAGAGAGCGAGTTATGTGCTGCAATAACAGCTTATATGCAGAGTGATGTTGTGGATTTGGTTGTCTTTAAGCTTTGTGAGCCGTTTGAAAATAGACAGTGGGAGTGGGTGTGACAGGAGGGAGTCGCCCTCCCTGTCTCGGTCTGCCTAAAACCACCTCAGTGACACCTCTGACCTGTCTGCAGATCTCCACCCGATTACTGAACAAATGACGTCCTCTCCAGGTGTCACCAAAGTGCTGCTTACCTCTGTCACAACTTTGTTTCATAAGGCAGAGGGGCAGTGTTCATTGAGCACCTTTTAGAGGAGGCGGCCACCACTGTGACATCACAGACATTCTGCTATTGGCTTGAATTCGGCTAATGGAGGTCTATCTAGGTTGTTTTTTGAGTGAGAATCTTTACTTTGTTTGGAGAAGAGCCATAATTTATCAGTTTCTTCAGTGGAAGCAGATTAAACTGCAGAACTTTGAAAGCACTTTTTAGATCCCCCTCAAGAGCCAGAATATTCTGGAGAAATATGAAATATCAAGAGCATCACACTTTACAGCAGCAAACCTGGCTCTGAGATGCATAGCACTAATTCTCAGCGTTGCATTTTTCCTTTTGGTTCGTGCTTTTCTGTCTTTCGGTAATGTTAGTGTGTTACATGGTACTGTACATTTTTTCAGCACATGTTGAATTTCTTGTTTAAGATGGGAGGCTTGAAAATGAAGTGTTCTGGGGGAAAAAATGTTGTGAAATATTGTAATGTTTTGCCTGAAAGCAGTAGGTAACTGGACAATGAACTCTGACCTCTGTGAATGAGCTGATTGAGCTAATCAGAAATATTCATGACCTTACCTCAAACATACTTCAAATGCGTCTGATTTGAAACTCTTTTCTTTAAAAGTTGGAAGGTCACGTTGCATGGGTAAGGGCGGTAACAGCAGCCGATACTCACGATCAGAGCCGTTCTGGTTTGATCGGATGTTTGTTTGCGGTCGTGTCTTACTGAGTTTGTTACAGGTTGTCCGTATGCGCAGCGGGTTCTTGTGAGCTCCGCTGCTGTGTGATTGGCTGCTGTTTCAGCCATGTCTTTATTTCAGCTGCTCAGAAGCATTAAATCCTAAATATGCTGCAGGACTGGTGCAATGAGACCAGTCAGGGCTTTGGTTGACTCGCGTGTGGGATGTTGCATCCTCTTTGGAATTCTGGGTAATGGGGTCCAGTCCGTTAGGGGCTACTTCACTGTTTCTGCCTCTGAAGAAATTATATGAATGATGAGCAATAATGGTGTCTGACAGGCTAGTCCAGAGAAGAAATGTAAAAACCTGAGACCTGAGGTTCAAATGTCCAATATACACCAAATTCATTTTTCAATTTGTTCATTGAAATTCTTCATAGAATGCGATGGGAAATTTTCAAATCATGAATTGGATATTGGTTAATTCCCTGAATTGAAATGAAATTGACCCAAACTCTGATGTGACACACTCTGTTCAGGTGGATCTACCTCTGTGAAAGGCTTCAGAGTTCACACTGCGTTTTACTTTATCTTCCGTTCAGACACACCACCTGAGTGTGTCGCCTGAGCATTTCGCCTCCCTGCTCCCTGTATTCCGTCACTACCTGCCCTCCGTCAGAGCTAAGTCCCGTCTGATTCATGGGTAAAGTGCTGGCAGCCTGTTAGCCTCTTTTTGGGAAAAAGAAGACCATTTACATTTATATGTAATATTGTGTGGAGTTGGTGAAATCAGTGGATAATGATCTCTTTTTGTGTTTGAGGAAAGGAGGAAAGCAAATCCCTCATGTAATTACATATTGTTCAAATTGAAAATTGAAGATTAAATATTGAATTTAATTGAATATTAAAGACCTTTTTCCAGTTCGACTCCCTTGGTTTCATTTTTTTGCCAGGTCAGTGTGCGTAGCGCTTATGTTCTGTGGGTTCTCCATTCATGGATACACCGATACTGATTGATTAATTCATTGAAGTTTCTTCAGCTGTAGCTGTAGCTGTCCTTTCCCCACAGGTCTAGACACCTCTACCTCGATCTGTTCATGCACGGTACACTGCGCTGTAATGCCATGTTTGGTCAATAGGGGATGCTGTTTCTCCACTGTATCCAAATCTAAATGAATGGAACTGGTGCTGCAGTACCTGCCCAACACAGAGTTTTCTGCTTTAAAAAAAGCTTCCCGCACGTTAACTATTGATGGTAATAAACACAAAGCAGTTATCACTCGCAGGACTTAACGCGCTGCTCATTCAAAGGTGTTAAGCCAAGATAAGATATTGCCTGTGCTAGAGTTCACAAGGGCGATTATATGTGCTAAACTGGGCTAACATTGGGCCAGGCATACGGTTTATCATTTACTATGCTTGTGTAGCATGCTGTGGGGAAATGTGTTCCTGCCATTTTGCTGTAAAATAATTGATTTGGATGTGTCTTGTTTACATAATTAAGTGCAGAAACTTACTTGATACTTCTGTCAATATTATTATTTTTTGTATTTTGCATCATTTCTTTTTTCTCTCTTTTTTTAACTGACAATGACTGTAAGTCCCACAATGCAACTGGAGAGTGAATGCTGAACAGAGAATAGACACACTCAGACCTGCTGACTTGCAGGATACTGAGAGTACTTCATTTAGGGAAACTTGGCCAGTGAGTCCCAGCCTGACTTTGTCAGTGAGCGACACCATTCGGACTCAAACCTGGGTCTGAGCTGTAGAACTCGGCCTGTGTGTGATGCAAACAACTTGACCAACTGTTGTTAAATGTAATTTTTATTTTGGGTTTAGTGCAGCTCATAGAGTCAAGTGCTGTAACACTGATTAATACATAGTCAGTACGACTACGCCAATAACAGATATTATCACAGACTCGCACACCCACATCTTCACTGGGTCTCATCTGTGTCATTCAATTCTGCATCAATGCAATGAATTATAATTGAAATGTTTTCAAATTTTACGCTATTTGCACCTTGTTGTGTGGCTAATATTCCATGACGCAAACTAAAGCTTGTGCGTATGTAAACCACAGTATTTCAGAACTTTCCAGAAAAAACATCGAACTGAAGTGTTATAAAACAGTCACAAAACCGTTCAGTGTAAAGCCAGAAGTTCGGTGTTATGTACGCACTCCTTCCAGAAGCTACCGATGTATTATCAGATATGTAACATTAATAAAATAGCATGGGAAGCACGTGCTGTCATCAGAAATTCAGTGACTGCCAGACTAGAGCTGAATCTCGGCAGTGCTGTCGAGAGTCACAGAGATCAAATCCACTCAATTATTTACACTCTTCTTTGAAAGGGGAGACATTCAATTATTGAAATGTCAACATATAAAGAAAGTCAGTTGTTTAAAGGCCCTATTTCTCCAGAGCTTTTAGGTAAAAACATTTGGGTACTGTGTCACCAGAGACGCAAATAAACAGACTGTCATCAGTCCATCTGTAATCAGTGCCTTTATACTGACTTTGCTTAGATCATTTCTCATGTTCAATGTGTTTTAACCTGACCACAAACCCACCTTCTCATTCTCTCTCGCCCTTAATCTGTGGTGTTTTTGAACCTGCTTGCTGGGAGCTTGAACACGCTGCTTATATGAGCCTGTGTCGTTTAAGATCTATAGGATCCAAGCTCTCTCCCTCTCCCCCGCCATTGTGCCTCAGATGGTATGGTCCATTTAAAAGGTTCCCTGCCGTCTCTCAGTGGAGGATGCTCAGTGCTCAGAGCTGCAGCTACTGTCAGTGCGTCATTCCAACAGGAACTCTATCTCTCTCTCTCTGTATCTCTCTCTCTCTCTCTCTTTCTCTCTCTCCCTCTCTGTATCTCTCTCTCCCTCTCTGTATCTCTCTCCCTCTCGCTCTCCCTCTCTCCCTCTCTGTATATCTCTCTCTCTCTCTCTTCTCCTCTGCTCTCTCACTCCATCACTGCATCTTGCTTACCTGCACACAAACACACTCTCACACACACACACACACACACACACACACACACATATTCACCAATAACACCCCATTCATACTCTGCTACAGAAACGCACACACACACGCAGGCGGTGGCACACAACAGGAAGAGACGATGTGTTTCCTCAGCGGAAGAGAAGGGATGAGGAGTGCGTGTGGATTGCTTGTACGGGTGATAAAATGCTAAGAGAGGAAAGAAGCGAGGGAGGCATCAGACTGCTCTTCGAGAACCTGACAGAATGCGGCTCATTGTGGATTTCCTCCCCAAGGAACAGCCCTCACACTGATGGGTGTTAAACACACAGCTGGCCAAGTCTTTACACTGATGGGTGTTAATGTAAAGCTAGCTGAGTTTTCACACTGATGGGTGTTAACGGACAGGTAGCTGAGTCTTTACACTGATGGGTGTTAACGGACAGCTGGCAGAGTCTTTACAGTGATGGGTGTTAACAGACAGCGGGCAGAGTCTTCATGCTGATGGATGTGGACGGGCAGCTGCCGGAATGTGGGGAGGGTGCTGCCCAGTCGGCCGGGTTCGGGGGGACGCTGCACTGTGAACCCAGCGGATCGGGGACCGGACACACAGCGCACACACTGGGCCCACCAGCAGCCAGCGAGGGCCCCGGGGCCGAGACCAGCCAGCACAGCGACCACGGTGAGGCACTCCCCGGTGTGTGTGTGTGTGTGTGTGTGTGTCTGTGTGAATGAGTGTGTGTGTGTGCGTGTTTGTGAGTTTGTGTGTGAGAGAGAGAATGTGTGAGTGTGTGAGAGAGAGAGAATGTGTATGTGTGTGCGTGTGTGTGAGTGTGTATTTGTGTGTGTGAGTGTGTGTGTGAGAGAGGAACAGTGTGTGAGTGTGTGTTTGTATGTGTGTGTATGTGATTGTGTGTGTGTGTATGTGATTGTGTGTGTGTGTTTGTGAGTGTGTGCGTGTGTGAGCATGGGTTTGTGTGTGTGAGTGTGTGTGTTTGTGTGTTTGTGTGTTTATGTGTGTGTTTGTGTGTGTGTGAGAGAGAGAGAATGTGTGTGTGTAATTGTGTATGTGTGTGTGTGAGAGAGAGAGAGAGAATGTGTGTGTGTAATTGTGTATGTGCGTGTGTTTGTGTGTGTGTGTGTGTGTGTGTGTGTGTGTGTGTGAGAGAGAGAGAATGTGTGTGTGTAGTTGTGTATGTGTGTGTATGTGTGTGTGTGTGTGAGAGAGAGCATGTGCGTGCGCGTATGTATGCAGGAGTACTGAGTAAGATGCCTGCATCTGACACTGTTAGGTAACGAGCCCCACCTTCTGCAGCAGGGGATTTACTGGGACTGTATAGCACAGTGTGGAGATAATGTTCAAAGGCGAGAAAGGGGATAGACAGAGTGTTTGGTAGGGTTGTAAAGAAAAAAACTACACTACCCTGTCCCTAGGTCCAACAGAGAGTGTGTAAGAGAGAGAGAAAGAGAGTGGAGGAGTATTTCATGGAAGACTATCCGGTTGCATGGTAGTTAGCGATAGTGTCTCAGTCTCGAATCTGCTGCTCTGTCTCTGTCTCTGATCGAGATGTGGGCAGAGGCTGCGTAAGCCGACCCAAGACCTTGCGCAGATCGGACATGTTGTACAGCATCAGGGTGTGGCTGGACTGGGAGAGTGTGCAGGGCATTAATCTAATTAATAAAACTGGCTGAAGTCAGAGGACTGTATCAATATTCATCTGTAAAGGGAGCCCTGTGTCCCTGAAAAGGAAGCTGGTTTCCTCCTCACTAATCCGTTTCCCCATGTGTCACATGGTAAAGTCGGTAACCGAATCCACAGATAAAGAGCTGTCATTTCACACACTGGGCTGGACTATAGTGTGGTCAGCTTTGATTTCATACCTCTGACGTGTGAGAATGGTACATCCCAGTCCAGTTACATCCCCTCGTCTTGGAGTGCTGGAGAGCTGAGAGGCTTTAAATTTGAGGCTGGCATTTAAAATCCCTTTTTTTTTGGAAGAGATGTCAGGTTATCTCTGCTTCTTAAAGAGAAGCCCACTGATTGGATGCTCCGTTTGATTCCGTTTTAGAATCTGTGCCCTTTTCCGGATCCCCAAACTGCAGTTCTCCAGCCTCATTAATCTCCCGTACTGCTGGCATTTCTGGGCCAGGGTCTGCCAGTGCAGAGCACTGCTCTTGAATAAGGCATCTCATCTGGGAGAGGATAATTGGTGCCTGGCTGTGTTAATTTATGAAAGGTGTGAAAGACCTGCCTCTTCCAGCATGAATGGCATCAATCTTCAACTGTTTTCCTGCACCACAGGCCTTATTCTGGGGATGCTGGGAAATTTTTAGAGCTGGTTTGAATGTATCTCCTGTTGTTTTGTTCAGAGGAGGGGTTCCGTCTTAGCAGTGCAACACTTAAGAGGAACATCAGAGTGTTTTCAAGGCTGGGGGTCAGGACTGTCCCTAAAGAGGTCAGACGTCATTGCGCTGTATCCCTGCACAGAGGCAGGCCGACCCTCCTGACCACAGGACGACCTGGCACTGTGTTCTGTGTTCTGTGTGGAGTCCGCTGCTGTATGGGGTGCTCAGTACAGAATACTTCTTCTTGTCATTGTACAAGGATAATGTCTGCTTAATTCACTGTTTCTTTCCCAGTCAGAACATTGTTTATATAACTGTGAAAAATCTAGCTTTTCAGAGTTATTTTCCTCAGAAAAGATTCTGTTGTAGTGAACTCCTGCAAGAATTCTACAAGTCTCATAGGAATCCCATGTTCTCTGAGTAACAACCCTTTTCACTTTGCATGACCTTTTCTCCTCTCATCAGAGGCAGAGGCAGAGATCCCTATAACCTCACTGCCTTCAGTCTTTATCTCATTTCACTCTAATTCAGAAGGACAGCACTGTGTCCCTGTCAGTACAGCTGAGACCCCCCTCCTTCTGCCTTCCACGCACCACCACCCCCGTGCAGTCTGCCTGACTCCTCTCATCACACTCCCCCTGAGACTGCTCAAGGGCTCTTTATCTGCTGAGCCGCGGTGAAGTGTCACTGCGTCAGGAGAGGTGCTGATAACTCTCTGTGAGAGCGAGAGAGAGAGGGAGGAGAGAAAGAGGGAGACAGAGAGGGAGAGCAAGACCAGGAGAGAGAGGGAGGGAGAGCGAGGGAGAGAGAGCAAAGGAGGAGGGAGATGGAGAGGGAGAGAGGAGAGAGAGAGAGAGGGAGAGAGAGAAGGGGAGAGAGAAAGAGGGAGAGAGAGAGAGAGAGAGGAAGACGGAGAGGGAGAGCAAGACCAGGAGAGAGAGAGGGAGAGAGAGCAAAGGAGGAGGGAGATGGAGAGGGAGAGAGGAGAGAGAGAGGGAGAGCAAGACCAGGAGGGGGAGAGGGAGAGTAAGAGGGAGAGAGAGAAAGAGAGAAGGAGAAAGAAAGAGAGGGAGAGGGAGAGAGGTGAGAGAAGGAGAGGGAGAAGAGATAAGAGAGTGAGATGGAGGGTGTTGTGTTGACTCTCTCTGTGTTGTGCTCTCTTTGTGCGTAGATCTCCTGTGGGAGGAGGTGCAGGAGGAGGTATCCCAGCTCCAGGCTGAAGTGCTCCTGCTGAGGGAGATAAAGGACCTGGAGGAGTCTCAGGGAGGCGTGGCTGAGGAGCTGTCAGTCACCAGGCTGCGGGTGCAGCTGGCCCAGAGAGAGCAGGAACTGCACCGTACCCGGGAGACCTTACAAGGTCAGAGCCCCGCCCACCTGTCCACTGCATGCACACACACACACACACACACACACACACACACACACACAGCTCACCCACTCACAAGCATCTGTATCATATTTGTTCAAGGTGCAGATAAAGTAAAAGTGTTGAATAAGCAGTCATAGTGGCACAAACAGCAGAACAACACATTTCTGTCACAAAGAATTTCCAGCAGATGAAACGCAGGGGATGTGATCTCTGCTCCTGTAACAGCCCAATTAGGCTTAATGAAGTGAGAGTTCTGCTGGGAAAAAAACACAGTGTAGTCTGTGGGTCCCCAGACAACAAGACTTGAGGAAAACTTAGTGGTGGTGTTTCAGACACTCTGACACACAGAGGAGCAAGACTCACACCTGACCCTGGACACCTGAGGTCCAGCAGGAATCCTTGTTTTCTATGATAAGGTCAGAGCTGGGAGGGGCCTGTGCCATCTGAGGACAGTGTTGAAAGACTGGAAAGACTCCTTCAGATAGGAGCGGGATAATTCTGCTGACAGGGTGATCTTTATCACATGTATTCAAGTCACTCTGAAGAGTTGCTCTGTGGCTCTCTGTCAGAAGTGTGAGTGCAGCTGGCCTGCCCGATTCAGTGTGCTGGGATGTTGGAGTATGTGTGCGTTTCCATAGCGATGAAGGATGACCGGAAGCGGCTGAAGGCAGAGAATGAGGACCTGCTGAAGCAGATGCAGGAGCTGTGCGCTACGCTGGAGAGCCGGGAGGAGCAGCTCCGAGACTTCATCCACAGCTACGAGCAGCACAGGAAGGTGACACGTCAACCACAGCTAACCACTGTTATCATATCCCACAGCTGACCACCAGCACCAAACCCCACAGCTAACCGTCATCATCAAACCCCTCAGCTAATCTATATCACCAAACCCCACAGCTGATCTATATCACCAAACGCCACAGCTAACCGTCATCATCAAACCCCTCAGCTAATCTATATCACCAAACCCCACAGCTAACCACCGTCACCAAACCCCACAGCTAACCAACCATCACCAAACCCCACAGCTAACCACCGTCACCAAACCCCACAGCTAACTATCTATCAAACTCCACAGATCAGCACAAACACAATGTGTCACAGTGGAGACTAAAGACGTGTGTGTGTGTGTGTGTGTGTGTGTGTGCGCGCAGGAGAATGAGGATGCTGTAAAGGCATTGGCTCAGGAGAAGGACCTGCTGGAGAGGGAGAAATGGGACCTGAGGAGAGAGAATAAAGAGGCGCTGGAGTGCGCCAACACCCTGCACTCACAGCTGCAGCTGAGAGAGAGCAGGAGCCGGGAGCTGGAGGCCGAGCTCTGCACCGTGAGTAACGCAATCCTAAACATGCACATGCGCACGCTCACACTCTTATACACACGCTCACACTCATACACACGCTCACACTCTTATACACACTCACACTCATACACACGCTCACACTCATACACACGCTCACACTCATACACATGCACATACACACGCTCACACTCATACACACGCTCACACTCATACACATGCACATACACACGCTCACACTCATACACACGCTCATACTCTTATACACGCTCACACTCATACACACGCTCACACTCATACACACGCTCACACTCATACACACGCTCACACTCATACACACGCTCACACTCTTATACACACTCACACTCATACACACGCTCACACTCATACACACGCTCACACTCATACACATGCACATACACACACTCACACTCATACACATGCGCATACACACGCTCACACCCTTACACACGCTCACACTCATACACACGCTCACATTCATACACACGCTCACATTCATACACACACTCACACTCATACACACGCTCACACTCTTATACACACTCACACTCTTATACACACTCACACTCATACACACGCTCACACTGATACACACGCTCACACTCATACACATGCACATACACACGCTCACACTCATACACACGCTCACACTCATACACATGCACATACACACACTCACACTCATACACACACACACTAACACATGCGCATACTCACACTAACACTCATTACACACACACTCGTACTCAAAACTACACTCACATTCATACACACTAACACATGTACATACTCACACTCATACATACGCACATACTCACACTAACACTCATTACATACACACACTCATACACACTTGCATTCAAAACCACACTCACATTCATACACAATAACGCATGCACATACACACACTAACAAATGCATGCTCACACTTGTACATGGGCACCCATACTCACACTCAGACACACTCGTACACACGCATACACATCAGGCATGTTTCTGAGGAGAGTGGAATTATACAGAACATAAATGCATAAGAAGAATAAGCCTAAAAGCACCAGAGAACCTTATGCCAGCTCATGCCAAATGCACATTTTCCCAAACAGGAACATTTTCTTAATCTCAGCTCTCTGGACACATTCCCATTCTGAATGCTGATTGATGATTGACTGATGAATTATTGATTTATTTATGATTGATGTCGTTTTCAGGCGAAACAGTCCCTGGCCACCCTCACCAAAGACGTCCCCAAACGCCACTCCCTGGCCACGCCCACTGAACCTGTTGTCAACTGCAACCAGGAGTGGGTAATACAGGCGGAGCTGCCCCTCACTGCTGCCATCAGACAGAGCCAACAGAACCTGTGCCACGGCCAAGGTACACACACCGCACACACACCGCACACACACCGCACACCACGCTGCACACACCGCACACACACCGCACACCACGCTGCACACACACCGCACACCACGCTGCACACACCGTGCTGCACACACACTCACACACCGCACACACACCGCACACCACGCTGCACACACCGCACACACACTCACACACCGCACACACACCGCACACCACGCTGCACACACCGCACACACACCGCACACCACGCTGCACACACCGTGCTGCACACACACTCACACACCACACACACACTCACACACTCACACACTCACACCATGCTGCACACACACCCACATACCGCACACACACACTCACACACTCACACACTCACACACCACGCTGCACACACCGCACACACAATCACACACCGCACACACACTCACACACCGCACACACACACTCACACACCGCACACACACTCACACACCGCACACACACCGCACACCACGCTGCACACACCGCACACACACTCACACACCGCACACACACTCACACACCGCACACACACCGCACACCACGCTGCACACACCGCACACACACTCACACACCGCACACACACACTCACACACCGCACACACACCGCACACCACGCTGCACACGCTGCACACACACTCACACACCGCACACACACACTCACACACTCACACACTCACACACCATGCTGCACACACCACGGCCAAGAGAAAAAGCCCATGTGATGATAATTTTGATGATGATGGTAATATTGATGATGACAGTAATGATGGTGATGGTCATGAGAATGATCATGGTAATGATGGTGGGGATCATTGTGATTTTGTTTATGGTGGTGGTCATGATGATGATGATGATGATGATGATGATGGTGATGGTGATGGTGATGGTGATGAAGATGAGGCCTCACTGGTGAATGCATTGTTCCCAGCAGTGGGGAGGAACAGCCCCAGCCACACACGGCAGCAGTGTATCGTCTCGGACGCCTCTGCCCCCGAGGGCGACTGCTCTACCTCCCCCAGTGACATCAGCTCCCCTCGCCACAGGACCTACTCCCTCTGCAATGTAAGACCTGCCCGCCGCCCCTCTGCCAGTAATCACAGCTCTTTCACACTCCTCCTCCCCGCTGCCTCTCTCTCTCTCTCTCTCTGTATCCTCTGTGTATAATCCAAGTTCACTAAACAGCAGTTGCTTGCATGACATGCTGGAGAATATGCAGTGAAAGGTTTTTTTTGTTTTTTGTTGCCCTCTCTCTCTCTTCTTCCCTCCATTCTCTCATTCTCTCTCTCTTTCTCTTCCTCCCTCCTTCTCTTTTTCTCTCTCTCTCTTTGTCTCTTCCCTCTCTCTCTTTCCCTTCCTCTCCCCTCCTTCCTACTCTCTCTCTCTGCCTCTCTCTCTCTCTCTCTCTCTCTCCTTCTCTCTCTATCTCTTTCCCTCTTTATCTCTCTATCTCTCTCTCTCTCTCTCTCAGTCGATGGAGAATCTGGAGGAGCAGAAGAGTAGGAGGAGGGAGAGGCTGAGTTTGGGTTCTCTCTCCCGGGTTTTCTCCAGGTCAAAGCAGGGCAGATCTGTGGACCCAGGCCTGCTCAATGGCCCTGATGCTCCAGCGTGTTACTCACATGAGACCTCAGACTGAACACATGTATATAACACTATATAACACTCTAACATGTGTTAGTGTGTAAGCTCGCTTGCGTGTGTGTGTGTGTGTGTGTGTGTGTATGTGTATGCACCTCTCTGAGAGGCATTAAATGAGTGTTTCTTCCCCTGAACCTCTCCCAGGATATGTATATTTTACACACAATATCCAAATATACATACATGTAAATATTATATATATATGTGTGTGTGTGTGTGTGTGTGTGTGTGTATGAGCACACTTACATAGACATGGGATTTTCCCTCATTCTGTCCCTTGGGTTTATAGCTTGTGATGCTTCTCTCTTTCCTTCATGTTTTGTGTGACTGCCCTGTTTGGTATATTCCATTTGTGTGGAAAAGTTTCCTGTTTTCTCTGGTCTCCTGCATTCAGATCGGCATCAGAATCAAAACCTCATGGGATCAGAACCTCCAGCTCTGGATCAGTGATGTGTGGAGATCAGTAAAACTGTACATGGACAGTGAGTGGAGCTATGGGAAACTTGATGTTCAATCTCTTGACAGAGAACATGAGATTCTGAAGGATACACAGGCACGTTTCTGTCCAGATCGGTAAAACAGAAATTACACGAATGAGTTCTCCTCTCAAAATAACTCTGCTGCTGCTATTGGAACTCTTTGGAACTGAAATGCTTAAGTTTGTCATGGGAGTTGGAAGTTGCCTATGTTTAAATCTCAGGATTGAAATAAAAAAAGTATGTGCACAGAACAGTCGACTCTAAAACTGAATGCGGTTTGAAAACCTACCTGACAGGTGCATAATTCTACAGCGCAAGCAGTGAGATCTGATGCTCTGTTTTGAGTCGGCTGACAGCAATGAGAGATGTGCCAACAGTATATGAAAGAGAAGCTTCAGTTTATAACTTTAATCCTTGGAAAAGAGAAGGGGACTTGGTTAAATAAAGGTACGGCTCTTTCTTGAATCCACTCTGTCTGCTCAGCAAGAACAAAACAAACTCTAGAAGGCAGAGTTTACTGGTCAGGTGTTTACAGTCTGGGGTAAATAAAATATTTAGGCCCCTATTTGCCCATACTTCAAGCAACAAACAGCCAAATGAGATGATCAAGTGGGGCTGAGGTCTTTTTGAATTTAGCTACTGTCTCTTTAATGGTATGATGTAAAGTAATGAACAGTACAATTTAAATTAGGAACCAAATTATCTGCCAGTGTTTGTATCGGAGCATCTCTATTTTAATCCCTGCAAATTTATCTTCATTGAGTTTTACATTGAGTAATATCATATTTGCTTCCCTTCGTTCTTGGATAGCAATTGCTGAAAGTACTGCCTGTACTGTTTCTGTTTCACTGGTTGTTTTGCATAGATTCAGATTCCTCAGGTTGAACTCCTGACATCTGATTGGCTCAGCGGTTAACAGCTGGTTGCTAACCAAGATTCTGCACGTGGATTTGGGGCAGACATCTCCACCCTACGTGCTTTCAGGGCCAGCTTGCATGGCCTATAGATGGTTCAGTTCTTAGTGTCATATAGGATCCCCATCCATCTTCTTTGACTTACTGAAACAAAACTGGATTTTTCCTCATCTACAGTTTGGGGAACTACGTTTTTGTTTGTTAAAATTTAAACACAGCCTCCACGGTGCTTTTGTAAGGGTCTGTTAGAAGAAAAAGAGAAAAGCACAAATTCAGTCACCCTTCTGACAGTTTCTATCTGAGCAGGTAATTGGGTTGTTTCATTTGTTTCAGTGTCATTTGAATCGATTCTGAAAGTTGTTTTTCATTCTTTTTTGATGACAGGTTCTTCCTCATTTTATTTTTTTATGTATCCATGTTGTCAGCAACAGAATATTGCTTATAGAGACAACGTATAAAATATTTTCATCTAAGGAGCGAGGACTAAGAGGCTCATGATCATGAATAATCTCTCTAGAGTGTAGAAAACTAACTTGCCTGTTGGGAGATGAAGGGTGATAAGGAATCTTTTATGGCATTGGAAAGGAATATGATAACTCAACACAAAATCATATTCTAAAAGAGAATAATGCAGTGAGTATCTATGTGGCCTTCTTTTCCCTGTGCATGGTTTGTTGTGGTGGCTATCCATGTAGCCAGGGGCAGGCCTGACAAAATCTGGGAGTTTTTAAAGTGGGGGGGGGGGGGGGGGGGGGTCTACCAGATAGTCTCTACCTGTGTTTACTGTCAAAAGACTATCTACAGTCAGTACTGCAATATTGGGCTTTACTAACTGTTTATACTCAGTACTGCTGTGTGGAGGTATTTATAAAATCAGAGGTTCACCTTACATTATTTACATTGTTATTAGTGTAATATTTTCACCGATCAAACCAATTTGTGGACTTCCCTTGTTTCATCTAAAATGTGAATATTATCAAATGGGGAAAATATTTTCCATGGTCAGCCTTGTTGCTTTCTTTTGCATAAAATGGATATTTACAGTTTCACTGTTGTTGCCTCTTATTTGATTTCTCTTGAAAGATTACGGTGTGTGGATATTTCACTTATAGGTTCGATTTCTTTCCTGCCCTAAAATTTGTAGTTGGGTTGCTGGGTAGTTAGAGTGCTGGGAAAGCACTGTGAAAATTTGCCACACTGTCACCTGCTGGATGTAATATCACACAGCAGCTCTCAAAGATAAGCCAGCTGGAAAGAACTGACTGCAATCGTTAATAGGGTTTGACATATCTAACCCCAGAATTAATGACCTGCCATCAGAGTGAAATGATTCTGGAATTGAGCCGGACTTAAAAATCCCCCGTAATCACTTGAGGATAATAATTAACTCCTGTGAAATTTATTTATTTAAATGGTTAATCAACTGACTAATTACGACTAAAGTTAAGTGAGCAATACAGGAGGAAACTAATCTCATATACAGCTAAGGAACCCATGCAATGATTTCACTGTCCCTGTGCACATCATTAATATGGTCCATATGCAGACACTGTCATAAAAATATTTTCTAGGTCTTTAACATAAAACCAGCTGACAGCGCATTTGTGTATTATGTGATGGATTTTTGTTCAGCCACTCCACCTGAGGAAGGTCAGGTAAAGAGAAAACTAACTAAGTAAGTAACTAGTAACTAACTAAGTGTAATCCATGGCAGTTCTTAACATTTAAGAAAATTATGTCTGTATAATACTTTGGATTGAGTTTTTTAAATATATTAAAACATATTTTGCAGTGTCTTGAGTAATTTGTTTTATCCTTAAAAATAAAGGGATATAATTACCAAAAGAATTACATTTCTCCACAAATATGTATACTTTCAGCTCATCTCAAAAGCAAAACTGAACTTTCATGTCAATAGAGTACATGATTAGAGTTCTGAGTGTCTTTCTGTTGTCAAACTCGTTCTATATTTGGGAAGACTATGCGTATGTGTGTGTGTGTGTGTGTGTGTGTGTGTGTGTGTGTGCGTGTGTGTGTGTGTGTGTGTGTGTGTGTGTGTGTGTGAGTGAGTGTGTGTGTGTGTGTGTGCATGGGTATGTTTGTTATGTGTTTGTGTGTTTATGGGTATGTTTCTATATGTGTGTATCAGGGTTTCGTTATCCGGTAATTACCAGTTTTTGCCTGGTAAAACTGACAAAAAAACGATAAATTAAAAACTTGCTGGTCAAAATGTCTGGTCATAATGCTCATACAAAACGTAGCTATAACGAAGGCCATTTATCTATTTAGCTATAACGATTGCTTATTTATGAGTTCAGTGAGTTGTACCCCGACTGGGCTACACTGGCTAAAATTGCCTGTGTTCTGCCCGTGTCGAGGGTGCCAGCAGAGAGGGGCTTCTCTCTGCAGAATCGAATTAAGGCGGCGCTGCGAAGTCATCTGGAGAAGGAGAGGGTGACGCGGTGCATTGCAAGCTGCAAAGACACATTGGACACGTTTGATTTCAAGTCAGCAGAAGAGGACTTTGCCGCAATGAAAAAAGGAGATAATAAAATGTTACCTGGTAGCCTATGAGCCACATTTGATCCCATGTGGGCCTAGCCTTTTTTTAAACAGGCTACAGATGTTACAGGTTACAGATGTTTCGTTATAGCCTACATTGTAGCGGCTAATGTTGAGGTTTTGCTCAATCCTTACTGTTCGTTTTGCTTAATCGTTACTGTTCATTAAACAGTCAAACTGATTTAAGGTCGTTGCCATTCTTTCGTCAACCTAGGTGTACATTATATCTGCGTTTGTAACATAGACTGTTATTGAAACGTGACCGCTAGCGGAAACCCTGGTGTGTGTGTACGTGTGCGTGTGCGCGTGCGGGCTGTGGGGGTGTGCCACACATCCACAGATGGTACCATCTGTAAGACTGCTGTGAACACCAGAATCTGTCCCCCGTGGTTCAGGGCAATCAGAGACAGTGAGTCAGGTAGAGATGTGACCTCAAGTTGAGGACATGAAGCTGTGAATTACAATCTATGGAACCTTAGTCACAGTAATAAATCCTACTTCTCCCACGCTTCTTAAGCCAATGGTAAACTTCCACCCCTCCCCGCTCGAAATTCCCTGATCTCTCTTTGAATTAAGCCTGCGTGGCCCTCCCCGCTTGTGTTATCGCAGGAAAGTGAGATGGATTTTTTATGTTCCTGTAACTTTGCACCAGTGACCATATGAACAGTGAAGATCAGGTCACGCTCACACCCTCTAATGCATCTGTGTCAACAAAAGAGGTGTATGTGGTTTACACATGTTGATGCAGGAGAGTGGGGTAGATTGAGACCAGTTGTGTACACCTACTCTTTTTATGAGAGGTCAGAGGGCCAACTATATGTTTCACATCCTATTGATGGTAAATTTTGTCTTTTCATTTTATCTGGAAGGTATTTAGTTCTGTAGAAAAACATAATCAACATAATAATAAGTCAGTACTTATTCTGCAAATTTTCAATTTATATGAGTATGAGTATCTTTCCTCTTTTCCTTTTTTCCCCAGAAATACAGCCGATTAGTGTACTACTGAATGAATCTAACGCAAAAGTGCAATGGAAACACATCAAAAGACAAATAAATTCAGAAATCACCTCCTACATATAAAATGCCTTTCTTATAACGGGCAACGTCCACAAACCGACACGTTTCGGCAACAGCCTTCATCAGAATAAAAATACATGAGCAGACATTTATTGTGAAATAGTGTATTTAATAGTAACGTCACGCCATGATATAATCAGACAAATAACGGTGGTGGCAACCTAACAACGCAAAACTAGAATCAATCAACAAATTATTGGCACCAGTATTGTGTATTGTGAATTGTAGTAATTCCACGAGAATGTTAATTAACAAGTACAAAACATAATAATCACACCCTGAACCAAGGTAAACAAGTGTGGGAGGGCCCGTATACATTCTGACAATAAAACATCTGGTGAAAAGAAATCGACCGTCCAGAAACAGCATTGAAAAAAAAAACCCGGCACTGACTAATGAATGACTGGCTAGGCTGCAACATTTCATCTACAGGATTCTTCGTACTTTTCAGCTAATGTACAGGACTTCTGCGAAGGTAATGGACTTCTGCTTGATTAGCTGCATTCACAGGGAACCTAGAATCTGCTGTTTTCGCAGATGTGGGTGACTTGTTTTTATTTTTGTTTCACAAAAGAAAAATATCTGTAAGTAAGGTCGAAGCAGGACAAACAAGGTCGGAGTTTCCAATCTCCCAGCTTCATCAATGCTGTGCTAGTGTTTTTCCCTTTTTAAAATAATAAAATGGAGTTTTGAAATGCATTTCCTTATCTTGGAAAGCAAAACAGGCTTCAGTGATTCAAACAGGATACCTCTGTAAAATACAGAACGATTACAATGTTTCTGTGTTTGGTCTTTGCAATGAGGTTTTAATATTTTCTGAAATATCGCTGGTCTGTTTAATAAAATTGCCTTTATCTGAATCAATGCAGAAAAGTATTCATTTTACACGGTAACCGGGAAAGAAAAGGTCTGCCGCCTAAGATAAAAAAAAATACTGTAACAACAGTCGGTATTACGCATGCTTAAACTGCGCACACTAAGACCAAGGGGAAAGCTGTTAACGCTTTACGACTGGGAGAGATTGCTCGTTGGGTGGAATTTGAACAAAGTTCCTGTCTTTCTTACCCCGCAACACCAGGGGAACAATAGGCGGAGCAATAAAGCAGGTAAATCTAACTTTTGATGACTTACACGTGTCCGTGGCCATCGCTAATCTACAGAAAACGCCAACAAAATAACATTTGCATCGCAAGAGATTTTTCTCATAAATGTTTTAATGAAATCGACGGGTCGCTGAGTGTGAACAGCCAAGCAAGGTAAGGCCGCCTCGGTGTTTTGCCTATCACCTGGACGTTTTCTTTCGTTAACTACTAACTACCCAGCCTTCCTGCTGTTCCCACACTATGTCTATTAAGCGCATTTATTATGGCGCTTATTTGTGTGGTGTGCACTGGAGGAAGTCAGCCTCTGTCAGAAAAAGGCACCGATTCTGTTAGGGGGGATTTCGGAAGTTTTATTTCAGAGCTGTTTGACCTGTCAGAGTTCCACCCAAATTGTCCGGTGCGGAAGTGGAGTTTGCCTAGGTGCGCGGCAGGGTTTCTGCGATGTTGAAACCAGTTCTCCGCATCCTTAAGGTGTGACGTTTTTGATGGTTTGTTATATTGGCTGTTTATTTTAAAGCCAGTTTCCCACTGTCTGTCAGGACAATTATCCACAAATGTTGCTGGGAAAAGCTGCACACCATTTTCTACCTTAAAACGGTGTCTTTGAACGGGATTTCGATATATTAGAAAAGGCCCGCGGCTCTTCTAGACTGGAATAGCAGGTCCCTAAGGTGAGCAGTTTGCATTTTCTTATGGAAGTTGATACGGTAATGGAGAATTTCGACATTTTCATTAGTTCCTTATTTAGTAAACCTCTTGGTAAGACTGTGACGTAGTTCTCGGAAAGGAGTTTCTGGTCAGCATGTTTTGGGTTCAAATCCCGGGCCTCTGCGGTCGTACTGTGGTGTAATGTTACCAAGATAGCTAGGGTAAATATCCAGCTGTTTGTTTTTGAATGAGTAAACTATGTACGTTTGTAACCTGTTGTTGCTTCTTGAATAGATGTGTTTACCGACCGAGTTAATGGACAGTTTCGAGCAGAATATAAGTTAAAGGCAATGCAAAGTTCCCAGTTAAACCCAGAGTCATTTTAACATGCAAAGTGGTGGAAATCCAGGGCACCACATTAAACAAGCCGGATTGCATGGCTTTGAAAGCAGACCTGTAATGCGGTGTCACCTGTGCATCCATGTAAAGAACCTTTATCAGAGGGCCAACTGCTACAGAATCCACGTTTCACTCAGTGCCTTATTTAAGTGTTTGCATTACCTGAGTGCTTAGTGGCCTTAAAGTATGAAAGAGACATTCAACCAGTTTCTAGTGTAAAAGGTTTAGTGTATTTATGCTTAAGTTGGTACTGCTAGCATTTGTCATATACTTTGTACCCTCTGCTCTCACATAATGGATCAGCATTATTTTGACCCAAATCCTGAACCTTGACTAGTTCTAGTTTTGAAACATTTTATTCAAATAACAGCTTGTGAGGTAACACCTGGGCAGGTAGATCCTGGTGGTTGCCTCTTACTGTGCAGCAGCACCAATATATCTCAGCTTCTGAATGATGCAGCTCGAAAAGTCCGTTACCTGGGGAGAGCATCACCTTAGCAATGAATCCAGTCCAGAGAAAACTTGTTGAATTTAAGAGTGCAGGCACAGCTGGGCGTGGTCCTCCCTTTCACCCTCACAAATTCAGTTTAATCCGGAAGATGCCACACCTGCAAGTGCTGACAAACCAGAGGATCTGTGTGGTTTGTGGCAGTGGAGTGTCCCCTCATTCGGAGCTCTCTCAGCTGCCGTGTTTTACCCAGAATTCCCCTGTGTTCTGGCACACCGGACACATGTCACTCATCCTTGTGCTGGTGTCTGTGAGCAGACTGACCTTCATTTTAGAGAGAGGGAAAGGTGCTCTGAAATGTTAGATCTAACCAGCAGGGGGCGCTGTGTGGGTGAGGTGAAAGGCAGAGGTGACAGAGTCCTGTTTGGTTGAATGGCTGAATGACTAGAGGGTTAATAATTACACCCCTGTGTTGGCTAGATCCACAGCCACTGATGTCTTGAGGGCAGGCTGATTTTTACTAACTGTGAGCATACAGGAGGTGCACCTGTTAGACTATATACAGAGGCTGGAGTGTCTTACTGTGGAGTATTTGCAGTCATGGCTTACGCACTGCATGCATTTTCATATCAGAGTGTTGCATATCTCAGCACCTCAGCATGTGGCTGCCATCAGAACAAGCTGTAGTACCAGGCCTTTTATTTTTTTTTTATTTTGCCACCGGCTTGCTCTGAGATGACAAAATACAGCCCTGGGACATACGAAAATGGCCTACAGTTTCTTCCAAGGCCCCCTACAGTTTCATTTGAACTAGTTGTGCTTGATTTCGTGCTGTCAGTTTGTGGGGTTTGATTAATTGATGCTCATTTTTTTCCAGAGCTCAATAGACTCCTTTTCTTCCACATCTGTCCAGAGTGTGTTTTTGCTTCTGTGCCTCTGCTTTTCACCTGGGGTAGCCTGTCCTTCACACTTCCTGCTCCTGTTGGCCAGCTGGAAATAACTGGCCTCAAACAGCAGCTGAAACAGTACAGGAAGTCCCTGCGTTATGACGCTCTCTTTTACGATGACCCAAGTTGATACCGTTTATAAAAATGTCACCATTAATTACTTTACAGCTCAAAATCCAAGTCTGTACGTCTTTTAATGGAACTCTGAACAAATGTCCGTAACTTGCTTGGCTTGTCCTGAAATTGAACTTGCTGTCTTCTCAAGTAATAAATCCTTTAAAATGACAGGGTAACGCAAGGCCGCGTTAGCAAGTGATGTTTCTGCTATGGAATGAAGCTCAGACTAATTCACTTGTCCGAAAATGCCAGCTCACTCACCAAAATTGTCCCACTCTTTTGGTTTGGACCAAAAGGACAGAGTAATGGAGGAAATTAAGGGCCAGGTTACTGGGCAGACACAATGTATTTGCCAGTGTTCTGGCCTGCTGCTGAAACAAGGACAAGTAGGAGCATGGATGAGTGAAAGATCCGTAAGGATTTCCTTATTTAACCCTTAGGTCTCGCTCACCCTGAAATAAACACCTGATTTTCCCTGTCATGTCACAACATTGAATGAGTTTGTACTGTGTTTTCTATTACTAATTTACACTCACTGAGCACTTCATTAGGAACACCTGTACACCTACTTAATGATGCAATTATCTAATCAGACAATCATGTGGCAGCAGTGCAGTGCATAAATTCATGCAGATACAGGTCAGGAGCTTCAGTTAATGTTCACATCAACGATCAGAATGGGGAAAAAATGTGATCTCGGTGATTTCGACTGTGGCATGATTGTTGGTGCCAGACGGGCTGGTTTGAGTATTTCTGTAACTGCTGATCTGGGATTTTCATGCACAACATTCTTTAGAGTTTACTCAATGGTGCCAAAAACAAAAAACATCCAGTGAGCAGCAGTTCTGCGGACAGAAACACCTTGATGATGAGAGAAGTCAATGGAGAATGGCCAGACTGGTTTGAGCTGACAGAAAGGCTACAGTAACTCAGATAACCACTCTGTACAGTTGTGGTGAGCAGAAAAGCATCTCCAAATGCACAACACATCAAACCTTGAGGCAGATGGGCTACAACAGCAGAAGACCATGTCGGGTTCCACTTATGTCAGCCAAGAACAGAAAGCTGAGGCTGCAGTGGGCACAGGCTCACCAAAACTGGACAGTTGAAGACTGGAAAAATGTAGCCTGGTCTGATGAATCTCGATTTCTGCTGAGGCACACAGATGGTAGGGTCAGAATTTGGCGCCAGCAGCATGAATCCATGGACCCAACCTGCCTTGTGTCAACAGTCTAGGCTAGTGGCGGTGGTGTAATGGTGTGGGAAATGTTTTTTTGGCACACTTTGGGCCCGTTAATACCAACCAATCATCACTTGAATGCCACAGCCTATTTGAGTATTGTTCCTGACCATGTGCATCCCTTCATGGCCACAATTTACTCATCTTCTAATGGTTACTTCCAGCATGTTAATGCACCATGTCACAAAGCAAAAGTCATCTCAAACTGTTTTCATGAACATGACAATGAGTTCAATGTTCTTCACTGGCCTTCCCAGTCACCAGATCTGAATCCAATGGAACACCTTTGGGATGTGGTAGAACGGGAGATTCGCAGCATGAATGTGCAGCTGACAAATCTGCAGAAATTGTGTGATGCAATCATGTCAACATCAACCAGAATCTCAAAGGAATGTTTCCAACATCTTGTGGAATCCATGCCACGAAGAGTTGAGGCTGTTTTGAGAGCAAAGGGAAGCCCTACCCAGTATTAGTATAGTGTTCCTAATAAAGTGCTCAGTGAGTGTTTTTACATATACACATATTTATACTGTGCTTTATATGATAAATATGTAAGTATGTATACACATGTTTTCACTGCATCTGAATTTCAGGAATATTTGACTGAGCACCACATTTATATGACCTTTTTTGGGAAAAGAACCCCTGCTGATATAACTTTGAGGAAGGTGTTTAACCCAACTTGCTTCAGTAAAGACCCAGCTGTAATAATGGGTGAAACATGTGCAGGATAACTCTGTGGATAAGCTGGCCTACTCAGAAAATAATATCATATCGTAAGTATCGTATTACAAGATCTACGCTGTTTTGCCCGTCTGTGTGGTCTGGGATCATTCTCAGGCCTAAAATAGACAGGAGCTGTATCACACTTCACCGTATTTACTTCTCTTCTCAGACCCTCAAGGTTTGTTTTGGAGAAGCTGGAAAGATGTTAACAGCACTCCTCCGGCTTGCCTGTCTGTTCATTTTCCAAATCTGAACTCAGAAACACGGTTTTTTTCAACAAATATATCTTTGTTTTTTTTCCCCAGTGATTCCATTTTATCGACAAAAATGAAGTTGAATTTTAAACATTTTTTCCTGTGAGATACGTTTCACCAAGTCAAATGCTAAGCAAGTCAGAACATGATAATGTCGCACGAGGTTGTAACTTGCACCTCTTCCCGTGAGCACAGAACCTGTTCGTCACATACAAGCCTCCTCTCCCAAAAATGCCTACAGGCGTGGTGTGTGTGTGTGGTTGATACGTCAAACTAACCACTTTCCCTAAGGTTCTCTTCCTAATGCGTATTCAGTTTTCCCAGGGTACTTAAAGTAATTCCGGTTTACTTTTGATAGGAGTGTAAATAGTGGAGTGAATTAGCGGAGGCAGGTTTGGGGGTTAACCGATAGCCAGACCGATTTCTTTTCCAATGCCTGGAATGGAGTCCCTTTGTTAGACCGATGGCTTTTCCTGGTCTTATTTCCTGTTTCCTCTGTCAGTCCTTTCTGTTGCTGTCAGGCAGGGGAACTGCCCATATATCATAAAGGTCTGATACAGCGCAGTGTACCTGTCACTGGCTCCTGTAGCCTCCCTCACACCCCAGCTGCTAAACCAGTGTGAAGTTAACATTTACTGAGCCACATCTGTGAACCTGTGCTGTCTCAATCTGTTACAGTCTGAGGACTTTTTAACCAAAACGGATGAGCTGTAGAAACGTAGAGCTGGTGAACTTGGAACTGAGTAGGGTGGCTGGATTAGTTTTTAAGCATAACTTTGCATGTGAAAAAGACCACAAAATGTTAGTTACATTTAGAATTTTCCTGAAATTCAGTGCATTGGAGTAAGGATTTTTGACATATATTTGACTTTCATTTATAAGAGCATTAAGGAGAAATAAGTATTTTTTGACAGATTGACCCCACCCAGGGTTGCTACAAGTCACTAACATTTGACCTGTATGTGCCACAAACACCATATTGACATGATGTGAGAGCTCATTTTGTGCTCTAAAAAATTCGAAACATTTTGATTTTGAGATATGTGTGTATTAATTGTATGATTATGCAAATCAGGAAAAATTAATATTATATAAGTACTACCTACGGTTTTTCTTATTTGTAATAATTCTATGGACTGTGTTGTACAGATGCAGAAAGTTTCAGAGTTGGATCTCAGGGACTTTCTGATTTATGACACGTAACTCCAAAGCACCCCTCTGTGTACTGAAGTCAAGGAAAATCCAGAAGGTCATTTTGGGTTCTTTTTCACACGGAATGTCCCAGGTGGGATTTTCAGGTGCTCGGTCTGCGTGATCCTGATATATGTTGCTGTGTGTAGATGGCTGTATAGCATAGTGGTAAGGAGCAGGGCAGGTTGCTGGTTCGATTCCCCACTGGGGCACCGCTGCTGCACCCTTGGCAAGGTACCCAACCCAGAATTACCTCAGTAAATATCCAGCTGTATAAATGGATAACATGTAAAAACTGTAACCTATGTAAGTTGCTCTGGATAAGAGCATCTGCTAAATGATGATGTATGCAGGCTTAAAAAGATCTCTCCTGCTGTGTAATGTCTGACTGGAGAAGCAGAGAATGGCTTCTGCCTCATCACGTGTGTTCGTTTTGCCTGATGTCGCGCTGCCATGGTCACTGTGTTTACACAGGGGACAGATGGCACCTGCAGCTTCGTACTCTGTCCTGTCAGACCCGAACCAAACTGCCGTTTGGCTTTGTCTGAGAGGAAAACGCTGCTGTTTGCAGTGCAGCATATAGGGACGTCCCAGTCCACATGGGTGAGCTCTGAGCTATGTGTGAGCCCTATTCATTATTAACCCCTGCTGTTAACCACCAAGCACGGAAGGTAAATGCGTCTTCTGACCATGCCATGTGTAATCAATCACTAGACTGCATAAGCTATGGACGTTTTATGTGATAAAGCGTTATGGTTAAACCTTTACGTAACCGGGAGGGTTATTTGAGCACAAGCTCTCATTTACAGGATCGACATGGCAGATAATGTGAATTCTGAACTCAGATGAGGGTACTGCCCGTTTCGGAGAAGCAGGGTTTGTCTGACCTGAGCATTACCACATCGTAGTTTGCAGTTTGCTGTTGTAAAGGTCAGTAGTTTCTGGAGGTGAATAGATAGTGGGACTGCTGTAACTCTGGGGACATGGCCTGTTATAGTTGGATGTTTTTGGCAGGCTTTGGGGTGTGTGTTGTGTCTGGGTAGGCTGGTTTTTGTGATCATCAGTATATGACATGTGACTCTCGCTGTTATGCCTATGCCAGCAGTTATAGTCGAGTGTGTTTTAAGTTTAAGTTTGTGTGTGTTTGTCCCTGTGGTTTTACTCATGCAGTGAGCTGACCCCCACAGCTGAGGTCAGGGACTACACTGGCACCAGGAAGTGGGGCAGCCCGAATTTGCAGGATAGGTGTTTCCCCTCTTAATTTAGCTTTCTCTGTGGACATGCTCAGTGGTGCTAATTGGGCTTCTAAAGAAATTGATTTTGTGGGTTCACCTTTGAAGACACAGATATAAGACCCTACATAGTGCAACATGTGCGGATATGCTGGAATAGCACAACTGGCAAAAAATCACACTACCTCTGAGGTGGCTATTTTCTTCCGTGCTTTTCTCGTCATTTGATCAGAATGGGTGTGTTGGCGGTGTGAACATTTGCTTGGAGGTATGGACTGGTGCCAGTGTAAAGCTCAGTAGTATTTAAATTGTCCTTATAAATAATTCTAATATATTTGCAGGGCTCAACAGTGTGAGCATTTTACTCGCATTTGCAACTAGAAGAGATTTGGCCTGCAACTGTTTTGCTTTCTACTTAATTCTTCATTTTCAACCATGAATAAAATGTAGCGGGTGAAACCTTATATTCTACCCATAATTCCAAAACTGCCAGCTTTTGAATGGTTGTCAGTTGTCTTTTTGGCATGTTGTGCTAGTACTTATATGTCTAGACAGGTTTTTTGCCTTTTCCATGATTTCATCTTTTAGTTGAGTACCTACAATATTAACATTGGAATTGTTGTGTCTTGAATATTATGTGAAGTATCAATTGGTAACAAAAAGCTTTTTGTATTTAACACATATATCAGAATTACTGTTTGCACAGTGTACAGAGTCATCTATATCAATTATATAGTGTCCCACAGAGGGGTGTAGGGGTGTAGAGAGTGCTCTCAGTGTTAGCGGTATGGGGTGTGTAGTGTAGAGAGTGCTGTCTGTGTTAGCGGTATGGGTGAGTTTAGTGTAGAGAGTGCTCTCTGTGTTAGTGGTATGGTGGGTTGGACAGGCTTGGGCTTCCTCTGGGTGTTTTGGTGCCAGTGGGAGAGGTTAAAAATGTAAAACTTCTTTCCAAAGAAGTTCATGAAAAACCTGATAACCCTCAGCGAACTGCCATGTGTTTGGACCTCTTCCCAGGCGCGGAGTGCCTATTCCAGGAAACTATTCGTGGAATGGCTACTTTTTGTGTTGTCTTAAAAATTCCTTCTCAAGCCCTGTCCTCTGCCAGCTGGTTTCTGCTCAGATTGTGCTGGGAGTGGTGGGTTCTGGGGTGGGTGGGAGTGGGTGTGACTCACTACATTACTGGCATTTAGCAGATGCTCTTATTCTGAGCGACTTACATCAGTTACAGGTTGTTACAATGTTATCCTTTTATAGAGCTGGGTATTTATTTACTGAGGCAGTTGTGGGTATAGCAACTGTGCCCCTGTGGGGAATCGAACCAGCAACCGTTCCGTTTCGAGTCCTGAGCCTTAACCGCTCTGCTACACTGCTGCCCCATGACTCGCTGTCCTGTCTCCGGTCTGCAGGTGTGAGGAGATCAGCGGAGGATGTGCTCGAGCGGCCGGCTGTGTGGGGGGGAGGGCCGGGCTCCCCCCAGCTCAGCGAGCGGAGGCAGCAGCTCCGGGTCGCAGTACGCCCTGTGCGCGCTGGGCGTGGGGCTGGTGGCGCTGGGCGTGGTGATGATCGTGTGGACGGTGGTGCCGGCGGACGTGGCGGGGAACAGCAGCAGCGCCTCTTCCCCTGTGGGTGCGGAGACGGACGGAGAGCTGGACGCCAGGGGCAAGACCTCGTCCGTGGCCTTCGTGCTGGTCGGGGCGGGCGTGGCCATGCTGCTGCTGGCCATCTGCCTGACCATCAGGAGCAAGCACCGGCAGCGGCGCCGCGAGAGCCAGCCGCAGGAGGCCCGGTACCAGGACCAGGAGCCTGCGGAGCCAGGGGAAACGTGAGTGCTGCCCCCTGTCTGTCGGAGGTCCTCATAACGGCCCCGTCCAGCCCCCTGTCTGTCAGGGCCCTGCCCTCCTCCAGACCCCTCCCCCTGCCTAGTTTGTGTATGTGATTGGTCCTGTCTACTGTGATGTCATATGGGGTCCTGAGGTGTTGGGGGGATGTTCCATTTGCCATCTGTGATTTTTAGAGCATTATTGATAGGCGGAGGAAAAGAGTGATTTTTACACAGACTTACCTGTGTAGTAATGAAGCTGATATGTTATTAAGATTTTACTGAATTATATCTAAAGAGTCCCCACAAAACTTCACAGTTGTGCTGCTGTGGTCACAGAGAAGCACCTGACTGCTGATCAGATGCCCCACTGATGGACACATCAGTCTTCCTCAGGCTTTACACTGTCAGTTTCAGTTTGGAGTGGGTTGGCATTTCACTTTGATAAAGGCAAAGAGAGGATATGCCTTGTTCAAGCTAGGCCTGCTCCACCACCCGTAAGGGTTACTGAACTGAGAACAGGGCCGTATGGTTAGTGTGTGATTTTAACATTGTGAGTTGAATTGCGGGAGTGTGCCGCATTTAAGTTGTCTGAGCTGTGAGAGAAAGCAGAGGTGTTTGTGGTTCCCCTGCATGGGCGTGGTCTGAACTCAGTGACTCATACAGATACCCTCCGAAACCAGCCCGTTCAGCTCGGCTGACAGCGGCCCATTGTGCGGCTTCTCTGACTCAAACGCTGTGTCATTATCAAAATAGACTTGCAACGACAATGGCAACAACCTGTATATATACACTTTTGCACTTTTGCGCTTCATGCATTAAATAATTTGGCATGCTTTCCTTTGTGGCCAAGTGTTTAAGTGTAAATTAAATGGTATTTTTTATTATTGAAATGAATGAGGTGAAATGGGCTTTAAGTGCCATTTAAAGGTGGTAAAGGAGTATGGTGATTAAAGAGCATTCCTTTACAGTTACCCACTCCTTATTCCCAGTGTTTTTACCCAGAATTCCTCTCTAGATGCCCACTGAAAGAATTTCCCAGGACTGAATGAGTCCCACTGTTTGGATGCCTCTCATATTGTATTTTGTTGCTTTCTAATGTATCACAGATGTGGGAAGAAAGTGTGAGAAATTACTTTGGTTTCTCATTGGTTAGTCACAAACTCTCTGCCTTCCTTGACGTGGTTCCCAAATTGAAATATAGCTCCCAACATGCACATACCCCTCTGAGAATTGTGTGTTTCTATGAGCAATCAACTTGAATGTCTTTTTGTTAGAATAACAGGACTGGCAAAAGCCCAAAACAGATTAATGAGGGCCAGATCATGATTTATACAAGCTCTGTCATTCTTGTGGGTCGGTGTGATTCCACTAGGTCATTTTACAGTCTGGCACAGTAAGTGAGTTCAATAGTGTATGATTACAAATATCTACATATTTTACAGCTATTAAATAATAAATTAATTAAATAATATTATAAATATTCTAGCTATTATGTATTTCTCTAACACTTTGGTGCAGGGGAAATTAGACTTATAGGAGTGGATTCCACAGCTATGTTTTTATTTATTTTCCTCTTAACTGCTGTAGCGCAGTCTAGTTTGCAATCTGTGTTTGTCTAGCAGGTCATTCATAAATAATGTGTGTGTGTGTGTGCGTGTGCTTGCGTGTGTATGTGTGTGTGTGTGCGTGCGTGCTTACGTGCGTGCTTACGTACGTGTGCGTGTGCGCGTGCGCGTGTGTGTGTGTGGTTGTGCGTGCGTGTGTGTGGTTGTGCGTGTGCGTGTGTGTGTGTGGTTGTGCGTGTGTGCGTGTGTGTGTGTGTGTGTGTGTTGGTGTATACGCAGGGAGGAGGACACAGCCCCCCGGTATGACGTGCCCAGCTATGAGGAGGTGGTGGGCAGCGGGCAGTACCCAGTGCGCCAGAGCAACCTCCGGCTCAGCACCTCCCAGCTGCCCTCCTACGAGGACCTGCTCCAGGCTGTGGAGAACGAGGGCGAGGGGCCAGGGGGCGGGACCGGGCAGGACCCGCCCCAGCCCCCGCCCACCCCGGCCGCTGCAGCTGCCCAGCCTGCCCCTGAGCCGCAGTCGGCCCCGCCCTCCCGGAGCAACAGCCGGTCCAGCCGGATCCTGCGGCCCCTCAGAGTACGCCGGATCAAATCTGAGAAGCTGCACCTCAAAGACTTCCGCCTCAACATCCGCAACCCCGCGCAGGGAGGGCTGGTGACCATCGAGCCCCTCACCCCACCGCCGCAGTACGAGGACAAGCCACCTGAATTCTGAAGAGTGCGCCCCCTTCAGCCCGGGAGGGAACTGCATTGCTGGAGTCTCACTAGAAGGGTCAGGGGCTTTCAACAGTCATGCTGGTGTCAGCGATGTCTCTGAGGCGCTGGACACAGATTACAGCTGTGCCACGCCCTGGGGGCACGCTCCCCACAGCAGACCCATTGGAAGTACTCTTAAAAACCGTTTTCTGTTCCAGCATTAAGGCCATTCTTTAAATCTGCATAAGAAAGGAGGGCATTGGGTCTGTAGGGAATTAACACAATCCTTCATCAACCTGCTGTTTGTGGCTGTGATGGAGGCTTACCTGTGCCTAGTATCAGTCATTAATGTGATTACCTCAGTTACCTGTGTTACCTTAATGACAGACCATCACTTCAGCTGTGGAATTGTCCTGTGGTTTGACCTGATTGCTCACTAAACTGCAGAATACACTTGTGTACAGGTAGTATGATATATTTAAAACTATAATTTAACTACAGTTTTATAAATGTGCATGTTATTCCTCAACTTCCCTATGGCAGGAATCGTTCATGGTTACACATCCAGCTCTATGGTAATCAGAGAATCATTCAAACCCCAGGATGTGTTTTTCATTATCTAACAGAGAGAAGGGATGTACTTTGCACTGCATGCTGGGAAATGTTGGCATAGAGTAGCAGTGGTCTAGGGCATCTGCCTGAATATGCTTTGTGGGCTCATACTGAGATGGTAGAAAGAATGACCGCTTGCAAGGAGTCTGAATCAAGTATTTATTCATTTCTGATTCACTAGAGTTGAGGAGATGTAGTGTACCTACATACAAGTAAAACTGAAAATTATAAGGGAGAGTTCTCTGCCTCCTTAACCTGCCTAAATTGTTTCTCAAGGGATAACTTAAAAGTATATTTGCTTTGCAGTTTGGTGTTGCCAATATATTCCTGAAGGAGAATTGAAGTTGTCTAATCCTTCACACATTTGGTTATGAAATAATTTGAAATGAAGAAATGAAAGCACTCTAGGATCTGTTTCCCATCAAGACTCTTTACTTAGTGGTCAGACTCTTACAGTAGTCGTGCTGTTTGAGGGATCTGGGAGTGTGGAAATAAGATTTAAACACAGAAAGGCTAATTAAATCACGGCTGTCAATCTCAGTGAGCGTCTGTGGTCAGTGTGTTGGCGCGGATGACTGCTTTTCTGCCGTCTGTGAAAAGAACACCAAAGGATGAAACTTCAAAGCACAGCCTGAATTTACCACTGATTAGAAGTGTTGTCATATGATAACTTTATCCATACCAGTGATGTTCTCTTTGAATAAGGGCTCTTTACTGCAGTGGTGTTTTTTGTGTGCGTTTCCTGTAGATGGCGCACTCTAGCTGTAACTGAAAGCTGAGATGTCGGCTAACTGAAAACGGGGGGAACGTTGTCCTCGTTTTACAGATTAATCTGCAGCTCAGTGTGAATTGGGCACAACGCCCCATTCTGCAAGAAAATAAATGTAGGGTGTATTCAGTTCATTCTAGTTTTCTATGTTCTTGTAAATATTTCTGTTGTGTCTGTGCCTATAAGGGAGAAGCTTGTCACTCTGACATTAGTGTACCGCGTAACTCGACCCACCCACAGGGGTGTACTGTACAGTGCATGCTGGAAGGAGAAGTTTTATCTGATGTCATGATCTACTGTAAACTTGCAGTCTGAACGGCGCAGCAAGTTAGCTCTGGGAAGGGTGGTGTTTTACAATGCCAATCAATTTTCAATTGATGTATTTATTTTAAAATGGATAAAAAAATCTCAGTTTCTTATGGAATTTATGGGTTAATTAAAAACTTTTGTTCAAATCAGAATTCTGGCTTTTGTATTTCTTATTCTTAAAATGCCCAATATTAAAATGTGGCATTTAGTAGACGCTCTTTTTTTCTTTTACAATGCTTTTTACACAGCTGGATATTTACTGAGGCAATTCTCGGTTAAGTGCCTTGCCCAAGGGTACAGCAGCAGTCCCACAGCAGGGAATTGAACCGGCAACCTTTTGGTTGCTCTGCTCCTTCACCACTATGCTACACAGCTGCCCACAATATCTGATGGGTAGTCCATATGTCTCTAGCCTCCACCCAGCATCAAATCTCTTTGAAGCTCTGGTGGCATCTTGAAAATATATGTATTTAAAATTAAAAATAATATATATAAAGTACTTTTATATATAAAAGTGTCAGCTTTTGGTGTGATGCCGTCATAAAGCTGACATTTTGTCTGATTTAATTTAACTGTATGGTGGTGTTTACCTCCCTCTAGTGGTAGCCCAAGATCAGCTGATTTTTATCAATGACTCTAGAGAAAGTCTCAGAAAATCTGCTCTGATCTTTTGTTCGTTACCTTACAGTTTAAAGCTTTTTCTCTAATCTCTTTTATTTCCTCCACACTCATGTCAACATGTGACCTTCCCTTTCTCTAATGCAAGAGTGATTTAACCCACAATTGCCTCAGTAAATATACAGCTGTATAAATGGATAGCATTGTGAAAAAAAACTCTAACCAATGTAAGTCGCTCTGGGTAAGAGTGTCTGCTAAGCGCCAGTAATGTAATGTAAATGTAATGAAATATTTTTTCTGTTGATCTTTTTTTCAATACCTACATCTCATAGTATACACCAGTCCTGAAGCCTTTTTTTTCATTAAATTTGCCTTTTTTTCATTGACCTGTCTTAATTTTTTTCCTAAACTGATTATATTCCAACTCATTTCTAAATTTCACAGGGACTAAAAAAAGTTTTCTTTTTCAAGAGAGACCTAATCTAGAAGGTAACATTTTACAGTATTCATTAATATGACAAACAAGCACATGACATTACAGCAAATAAAAAGGAGAAAATGGCAGCTGGTCCATCAGGGTTTAAAACATGCACTCCACCATCACTTTGCTCTGGGTGGCACTGAGAGATTCAACAGGGTCTGAAGCATGATCATTCACCAGACTGCATGGTGGTTAAACACAGTTTTTTCCAAGCACAATGCAGGGGCTGAAAGTTTAAAAAAAAACCATCCATTTGTTCAAGAAAGACTGATCACTACCAGTCAGGAGAGACAGGAGTGTGCAACAGTACAAGAGTAAGAGAGAGTTTATTGAATTTATTGTTTAATCTGAAACTTTGGTTTTGATAAATGTGTTTCTTTACTTGGAAACATTGCAGCATTTTGTAATATATTCTGCAGTTCACCAAACCACAAAAAATTGCACATATTTTACAGACTGTACAGACAATATTGTGGAATGACTGTGAAAATAAAAAAAACATTTTGCTCAAAAAAATGCACTTATTTGTATGCATGCAATATACTTCCCCAATGCACTTCTGAACAAGCAGTTATTCTTGTAATAGCAATGGGAACTTCACCATTTGCTTGTGGTAAAGCTTCCATTATAAGCTCAGCTCACATACTCCTAATGGGTGACGTTCAAGTTATTTCAAGCTGGCTAAGAGTAACATATGCAGTTCTCACATTCTTAAGTTGCTGTATATATGGATTTTCTCCAAGGAAAGAACCCTGTGTAAGAGCTAAACATTTATGTAAAAATTATTGGATGCGGGCGTACTGTAAAAGTTACTGGATATGCGTATGTATTTAAGAACTGTGTTAGACTGTCCTGGCTTTCTTTAAACAGCCCGTGTGTGTCCTCGTTCCGAGGCAGAAGACTCTGGCTCCCTCCTCCCTGCTCTCCTGTCTGGACTTGTTCAGTGTGCGCGCTGCTGTGGAGTTATGTCCTGGGTTTGGTGCTGCACTGAGTCTAATCGCCAGTGCGTGCAAATGGCACAGAATCAAGCATGCCATGTTAGACCAGATTAGCGAGACAAAGTCCTAACACTGTGGCATACAACTAGATCTGATAAAATGGTACTTTTTGCATGCAAAATAATGAGCGCTTGATGCCGGGCTCAGATGAAAGTATGTATTTGGAAGTACTTCAAACACACACTTGTTCAGACACCATGACCTTGGTGAGAACTGTTTTCTCAGGAAAGCGTGTTCATG
>NC_050588.1:38690000-38692500 GCF_013368585.1 Megalops cyprinoides | reverse complement strand
GATTTACCCAGAATGCCTCTAAGTGTCTGTGTTCAGCAGAGCTGAGCAGGGTGGTGGAGATGCTGGATATGAGCATTGGTGTGGTTTCCGTCCTTCCAGAATGGATTCATCAGCATGATGGATTCACAGATGGTGTTTCTCTGTGTGAGCATAACAAATATGGTTCTGATTCGCCACAGAACGCAGCCACTCTGAGATTTGGCTTTCCACACGTTGTAATTAAATCCAAGCCGAGTCCACGGTTTCAGACATATAGCTGCAAACCGTGTATACGATCAGTAATTTGATAACCGTAAGACTGGGTCTTGCGTACGCCTATCCCGGGGAGTGTGTGTGAGGAATGGTAGCACTGCTGTGAGATTTTTCCACCAGAAAGCAGATAATCTCACAGGAGCCGAAGCCAACCTGCTGCCATGTGAGAGCAGGTTCCTGTGGGGCTGTGGTGTTTCCCGTGTGTTAGACCGCCCAGCCCGTGACTCGGGGATACCAGTCTCCTCTGAGGACCCCCCCCCCCCCCCCCTTGATGTGTAATGGTCCCTCTGCTGGAGCTGCATCTGACAGAGTGTGCTCAGTGCCTGGAACCTGTCACATGCTCGGCCAGCCACAGTGAAGGATCTCCCCCTCCATCCGTTGCTTAGTAACTGAGATTAAGTCCATAACACATTGATAGGGAAAAGACAAGGGGAATTAAGATTCATGGACAGAGACAGTGGACTGCCTACTGCTCTCCTGCCTACTGCTTTCTCAGCCATGCTTACATCACATTGCGCACTCTTACATCATACCGGATATTATTACATCACACCGCACCAAATGTTGTTATAAAACATGTAAGTCTGAATTACACTTCCCTATTGATTTTCTCGCAATCACTACTTGGCTTAGTAATAGTGTATGTGCATTCATGTATATGGTCATGCATGCGTGTGTGTGTGTGTGTGTGTGTGTGTGCATGTGTTTGTGTTGTCATGGATATGCATGTGTGTGTATGTGTGTGTGTGTGCATGCAAATGTGAAACGTTTCGGACAGTGTGCTCATGCATTTAACTGAGAATGAGAAGTCTGTGTGCAGCACAGATATAGGAGAATGTAAGGGACAGAGTCTGCCTCTTTACCATATATGGTGTTATCTCTCGTCTCTCCCTCTTGAGCGTCTGCCAAAGAATGCCTGCGCAATTGAGGAAGCTGGGGCCGCGTGCACTTCCTGCGGACAGTGGAGTCACACTGTACACTAACTCTTCACTTCCTGTGCGCTCTGCTACCACTTCCTCATGTGAGACCAGAACTGGAGTCAGAGCCGCCACCATATCCAGCTCATTAACTGTCAACAGACAGGGGTGAAAGGGCCCTGCTAAGTTTGGATATTAGTAAGCTGAGGGGGAAATGTCAGTGAGCTACACCCCCCTGTGAGAGGTCTGTCCTAGAGAAAAGGACCATCACAGAGCCCAGGTCCAGCATCTAACATGCTCTAATTTGAGGAAATACCTTTTACTTACTGTGACTGCCAGGACATAACAACTGCGCCAGTCAGCGAGTGCTCTGTGCTTTGTCTCGGAGTCACGCCTCGTTCTGGAAAAGCATGCACGCTCCCAGGAAACTGCAGCTCCTGGCGAGACCGTGCATGTGGAGCCGTCTTTTTAGGAATTCGGAATTTAACCGTTTGCGCTCCGTCTTGTTTTGAGATGGGAAGTGTGACCCTCTGGTGTGGCTGCTGTCCCGAAGAGAGTGAAAGGACTGCATGTGCCACGCCAGCTGGCAGGTGGCACTAGAGAGACCAGCGTCAGTGAGCGTGTAGTCAGTCGTCTCATCGGCTTCTCCTCAGGAAGATGCAGGATTGCGCTGGGAATAGGGTGAACGTGGAGAAACGATTGACTGGGTAATAGCAGAGAGGGATTTAATCAGAGAGAGAGAGCTACTGCGGGAGAAAGGGAAATTGATGGCTCTCTCAGTCAGCTCCTGACCTCAGCAGAACCTTTTTTGTTCAAATGTGTCTCTATTCAGGAATTGCCTGAAGGTTTCCAAACCAGAACAAATGTGTTCTTCTGAACCTCCCTTTGCAGAGCTTGATCTATTAATATTTTTGTTCAGCACAAGTTTATAAAAACACGTGTTTCCCTGAGGTGCGGTAGTTCTTCGTATGTCTGCTCCATCACGCTTTTAAAAAAATTCCATTTTAGTCTTGTCTTATTCTTTTTTCATCAATGCACATGGAACAGGAACGCATAGATACAAATGTTCATCAAATTTGTTAGCCTTTTGAAGTCCTTTTAATGTCATAATATTACTCCTAATGTCATCTCTTATAACATTTGAGTATGCCATTGGCAGACTCCTTTTCAAACCAAAGTAAACCTGTTGTAGCCAATGAAGTCAGGTAAATATGAAAAGAAATGAGTGATGGATGGACACCTGTTGGAAGAGCTTTCTGCCCTGGCTGGCGGTTATGTGGTAAGGGTGGGTGGGGAATGGGGGAGTTTTAGTGGGTCGGGGATGGGGGGAG
>NC_050588.1:38662500-38682500 GCF_013368585.1 Megalops cyprinoides | reverse complement strand
TTAGTCAGAGAAACTTGTTATATTCTAGTTCAAACTGGATGACTGGTTTCTACACACCCTGCCTTAAAAAAAATGTTCACGGCTGGCTTAATGTAATTTCTTTTGTAGTGGATTTATTTCCTTCTCTTGTCGTTACAGCGACCTCATGTCTTAGGTGAGTGTTAAGCTGATGAAGGTTACACATGTGATCCAGCTTGAGATGTGATCTTATGGGCTGTGCCCTAGAGATTTGATCTTATGGTCTCTACTCAGAGATTTGCAGAGATTTGATTTCTGCAGTCTGTGGATAACACCACATAACATAGCATGACACATGTTACAGCAACAAGTGTTCCAGGTAAGGCTCCTGTTTGCCATCCCTTCAAAATGACAAACTGGATTCAAAAACCCGAGTAAGTAAGCATCAGTTACACATCCGCTAGTCACTCAGTGCTATTTACTGCCAGTCACTCAGGCCTCTACTGCTATGGGGGCAGGCTGTCTCTCCAGTCCTGATGTCGGGGAGAGAGGCCCTGTGCCCGGGCGGGACTCACACCTGCAGCAGCCGCTCCTGGTCCCGGCCTGTGAGGGTGTAGATGTCCCGGGGTGGGTGCCCCTGGAGGCTCCAGGAGTAGGTGTCATCCAGGAGGTCCGCACAGAGCCCCGGCTGCTCGCTCCGGGCCCAGCACAGCGCCCCCGTCAGGAGGCTGTCGACACACAGGAGCCAGAGCAGGTTGACGGTCATGTAGGAGGGAACGCTGAAGCCCAGCAGCCAGCAGACAGTGCTGAGCTGCAGGAAGGGTGCCCAGCTGAGAGAGAAGCCGAGCGCCAGGCTGAGCAGCGCGGACGAGCGAGGCTGCGGCCCTGGCTCCTCCCACTGCTGCGGGGACCAATGAGCTGCATCCGCGCCTTTCTCCTCGCCTTGGTGGTCCTTCCTGTAGGTGAAGGGTAGGTCGCTTTGGAGCAAGGCCGGCTCAGGGCTCCTCCACATGGTGAAAGCATCCCGCAGGCAAAGGGACACCTCCCTCCAGAAGAAGAGGAGAGTTCCGGAAATGGCCAGCGTCAGGGCCACGCAGGAGTAAGTGATGACGGCGCTTTCGCGGACCGGGCAGAGCACGGCCGTGTGGACGCCGCTGTACCTGACCTCAATGAGCTCCGTGCAGGTGCCACTGTAGGAGAAACCGCAGGCCAGCACCCAGATGAGGAGCACCTGCAGGCAGCTGCAGACGGCCCTGGCGGGGGACGCGGGCCTGGAACCCGGCCGCGGCGGGTGCACCACGCAGTCCAGCGCCCCCAGCAGCATCGCCGGCAGGGGCAGGCTGGAGTAGACAGAGGAGGCGTGGGCCAGGATGAAGCAGGTGGAGATGGAGGAGTCCAGGCGCTGGCTGAAGGCCCAGACGTGGGCCTCCCCGAGCAGCAGCAACGCGTCGGCCAGCACCACTGAGCCGGCGCAGGCTCCCATGACACTGCAGCCGAGGCGGAAGGAGCAGGTGGAGAGGATCAGGGCGTTCAGCGCCACCTTCAGCAGCAGCAGGAACAGGAGGTCCGGCGTGTTGTCGTCGGCGACGGTCCCCGCCTCCTCCTCCCGCCAGCGCAGCACCATCATCATGGCATAGCCGCTGCCGTTGCCGAAGGGTGTTGTCCCGGTGACCGCGTGCTCCATGTCAGCTCATGCCTCCATTCAGGCCCCTCTGTGGTTTAGCTGCGTGTGAGAGACAGCAGTCAGAGTCACACCCACGTCACCCTCCTGCTAACTCCTACAGCTGCCCCACACCCAGCAGCGGACCTGTGGTGAGAGAATACTGCTGGAAATAGGGAACAGGGAATAACCGACCCGTTTCTCCATACCCTTGATTAAATGAGAACAATAAATTTGATATAACAGAAAAAAAGTATTTTATCTATTTTTTTTCATGAAATACTTTAATATAGATAGTTTGGGTACATAGGCATCATTTACAGTGGGGATGCTGGGGACATGTCCCCACCATTTTTTGTTGTAGCCCTGGTTTGTTATTAAGCAGCTTCAGGAGTTCATAACGAGTTGATCATTTAAATCAGCTGTGTCGGAGCAGGGAGAGATCTAAAACATACAGGACAAGAGATCCTCCAGGAGAAGTTTGGGAAACGCTGCATTTGATCACACTTGATTTCAGCCTTCAAGATCGCTGTCATGACTGTTGGGGAAGATCTAAATGTTATCTCTAACAGAAAGACACAATGTAATTTCTGCCTGTGTTTGACTGAAGTACAGTCTGATGCATTGATCAGTAATGGGCACTCCTGACATTTTCAGCTTAAATCAGTTGCTACAGTTGTCAAGATGCTGGCATGGCACTCCTGATCTCTGATAAACATTATAAGTAATACAAGGAGACGACCTTTTGTTTTCTTGTGATAATTATTAACTCGTTATCACGAGAAAACGAGCTTTGTCATCTCGAGATAACGAAATAGTAAACTTGTGATCTCGCAATAACAGCATTAAAAAAAATGATTGCAAGCACAGCTGTTCTTGGCTTCCGTAGTTCTCGGCTTCATACATGTTAACTTCTTCCAGTTCTCAGAGGTTCAGGTCTTTTGTTCCTTACACCGGGTTATCTGTTGTTGGGCGTATGCCATGGTAAATTTCGAAAGTGCTCCCTTTGACACAGTAAATCATTTTGCGGTTTTCATGACTGACACACCTCCCTAATTCAGCACTAAATATTTTACCTTTCCAATATCTGTTAGATCTCTCATGCTGCTTTAGCAACCAGCATATTAATGTTCATTTTAAATCATCTTTTACAGAAGGAATGTATTGCTATTTAATACTGACATTAATATATTAATATGAAACACATGGGCAGACCCCTTTGTAGTTGTGATTTAGTTACCTCAAAAGTCCCTTTTCCCTTTGTATCTCTATTATTTTGTCTACTCCCTGTACAATGAATTGTCTTTGTAAAAATAGGTGAGTTCTCTGGTTAACATTTTTTTCTGTTTTCATTTTGAGAGCTCTTCTGCTGTGTCTCTCTACGAGACTTCTTGTTTTGCCATATCAAAAGGGAAATTGTGAACATTACCTCTTTTGTAAACATTACAATTGTGAACACCTTTTTCTCAGTATGCCACCTTAACTTCCCAGTATCAATTGCACATACTGAAATTTAAAGTAGTTTTACCTTCAGCTGATAAGATTACAATAGGGATCAGAAGAGAATGAGATGCAATTCACCCTAACACAACTGAAACCAGCTTGAGTAAATATCCAACTACAGATTACAGGTCATGCAGTTCTTAAATCATTACAGGATCCCATTTGCCTTACAAATGAAGCCACAAGTGAGGAAGCATCAGCCTGCCGTTTGTGGGGATGGGCAAGATGACTCAGATGGAACTGGAGGTAAAACATACAATTCAAAAGCAATTCAAAGCTGATGCGATCATTCTCCAGAGCACACGGAATTCTTCTTATTTAAATCGTTCAAAGCACTGCGCCTCTTGCCCCTCCATCAGTGACCCCCCCGTTGTGCTTTACCTGTGGCGCCAGGTGAGTTGGTGCTGTCTCTGCAGTAGACCAGCAGCAGGTAGATGGGTGCGGCTCAGGTAGCAGGCGGGAGGATCTGTCTCCCCAGCTGAAAGCCGCTTGCTTTAATAGTGGCAGCAGAGAACTCGCAGGAAGTGTGTGTGTGACAACGCCCCCGCTGCTATCTTGGGAAATGCAGTTTGACACGTCAGACAGGAAGGGGCCGTGTTGTAGCTCCCTGGGTCAAGGAGTGACCCCGCTGTCGGACAATTCACTCCCCTTTTGAGTAAATTTGCATGATAACATAAAAAAATCTTCAAATTTGGGTGTAAAAATGAAAGCTCCCATCAAGTTGCACATTCTCTAACAACACCATGTTAATAATTTATTGTCCTGTACTGTATTGTGGTACATGAAACACAAACACCTCGAACTTGGAAGCATATCAACAACCCAATAATGTTTGGAGATTCAAACCATTTTAAGATAGGTGGCAGTGTAGAGTAGTCATAAGGAATAAGACTTATAACCAAAAGGTTGCTGGTTTGATTCCCCACTGGGGCACTGCTGCTGTACCCTTGGGTAAGGTATCTAACCCACAGTTGCCTCAGTAAGAGCACCTGCTAAATAACAATAATGTAAATAATGTAATGTTCAGTTACCATGTCTCATTTGTGCCTGTGGTCTGTGACACTGAGTATTTTCATTTGAACTATCTATTAACCTGTTAAATGAACAGGGTGGAGATCAAGTACAAACAGCATGTTCACACTGTTTGCTAAAATGTATGAATTTCTGTGAAAGGCTTCCAGGCCTGCGGTGGGTGTCAGGTTATACGCCTAGGCCTTCAGATAATTCCCCTCACCTTCTTTGTTATAAATAATAAAGCAAAGATGTGTGTCAGGTTACACATTGAATAAATGGGCTTGTTTACACACCTGCAGCCAGTGTTCAGTCTAATCTGCCGGAGACCTCACGAGAGACAGCCCCCCGTGAGGAGACCGTCCCGGGGGTGGGGGGGGTGATGGGGGGGTGTGGCAGCTCGTACTAGGTACAAAGGGATGATGTAAATAGGTGCACATATTAAATTGCCTTCCCTGAATTTCTGTTGAGTGCCTGGACCCACGAGGAGAACTAGTTTTGCGAATTCAGAACTCTAGCCCTCTCTCTCAGAGCGATGGGGTCAGCAAATGGATTCTGTGTCAGCTGCACTTGGGGTAGGAAGTATTATAGGTTGCAAATTCCACATTAGGTCATTAGGTGGGTTGGGCAGGATACTTCAGGCGACCTGCAGTAAATTTGTAATTGAATACTAATGAACTAGTTTACAGTGCTTGACATTTGGTGTTGGATATGAAGAGAGAAGGATTGCACTGGCCAACACTGTGGATTACTTATGGAGTGCTCAGTTTTTTGGGGTGTTGGCCGGTCACCAAAACCAATGAGCTGACAGCACATTGTGGTCTCATGATTATGAATGGTGTATTTACACATAGTGAAACCAAAGTTTAGCATGAAAACAATGCCACTTACTTCAAGGGCAACAAATGACTACCCTTCAAGCCACATGACACCAGCGGTACATCAGAAGGTGATGGGTTATGAGCAAAACCTTTCTCAATGCTCCATGCCAGTTTGGTGTTTCTAGGAAAACACCTGAACATCTTTTCTTTCTTTCCTGGAAGAACCTCAGTGAGCAGCTGGCTGCCAGGGCCTTGAGGCTACAAGACTGTTTGGTAAATTCAGGAGGCAAACCTGCAGGACGACAGTGAGTTCCAGCAGCCGCTGTGCCATCCCCACAGACGTCTCACAGACGCGAATTGGTGTCCAGATCTGGGTTTTAATCAGGGTTAACCCTGATGACGCACAGCTGGTGTGAACATTACTTCATGTATTCATTACATCTGGCCACGACTCAAAAAGACGACAAAAAGGAAAACGAGAAAGTGGCAGCGGTTTGGAGATACAATGCAGGGCCTGAAGATGCCAGTTTCCTCTCTGTAAATGTGATAGCAATTTTGTTATTATGAAGTTATATTTAACATTTACATTACATTTTACATTTTCTTGTTTGGCAGACTCTTTTATCCAAAGCGAATGACAATTAAGGCAGACTACAACACAAGCGAAAGCCATATACGGGGTCACAGTATGAAGGAAGTACTTGTCCTCATTCAGCTCCCCCCAAATACCGCTTCATACCATACCGGAAAATCGGCCTGGATTCATCCTAACAGGTCAGGCTACAATCCTCCTCCAGCGCCTGCCCCTTTTGCCCTACAGACCTACACGTCCTCATACTGCACCTTAATCTGCATATCGCTATGCATCATACAAGGTTATCTCAATGCACAGCAATACAGCACAAACTGAAACAAGTGAAACAAGATATTGATTGGGGCAGCAGTGTAGCAAAGTAATAAGGAGCAGGGCTTGTAAATGAAAGAATGAAAGGTTGCTGGTTCAAGTCCCTGCTGGGGCACTGCTGCTGTAGTGTTGAGCGAGGTACTTAACCCAGAATTTCCTCAGTAAATATCCGGCTGTATAAATGGATACCATGTAAAAAATATAACCTGTGTAAGTTGGTCTGAATAAGAGTGTCTGCTAAATGCCTGTAATGATTATGCTTTACTTTTGGTGTGGATGGGGTGGTACAGTCTGAAAGTGGCCATGTGTGAACCTTCTCAACATGGCTTTCTAGGAGAGAGTGTTAGAATCAGAGGAGAGTGCTCTGAGGGTTCATCTGGCTCCTTGTCAGTTATAACAATCATCCCTGGAGAACGAGGAGCCTTCGCCTGTCCCCAAAATGGCCGCAGTGTTAATGCGGTGTTAGTCAAGTGTTGTATTGATAAATGCATAATGAGACTTCAAATGTACAATATTTGCCATAGACTGATCTTATTCATTCTAAACAGGTTAATTGTTTGAATGCTTATTGTAATGGTCATTGTTAAATTTAATTGTAGCCAACCAACCAGTGGTTAACAAGCCATACCTACTAATTAAAGGCTTATTAAATACAGGTGTGTGGCTGGAAAGCAGGAGGCTAATTTTTTCAGCTGACTGTGTGATCAGGCTGGTTCCTTTTTTGTTGGTTATTAAGAAAAATGATTTGTTACATGTGTATATATCTCATCACAAAATATATATATGTATAAAGTGAGCGTAACATAAAAACCACAGAATTCGGTCAGAATCCTAATCTCTATGACTCTGCAGCAAACAGTGCCTCTAATACCCCCTAGTGGTCAAAAAGCATTTTTTTTTTTTTTTTTTTATTGTAAATAAGACACATATTGTGGAGGTAGTCAGAGTTTGTGTTTCTCTTACAAGGGAGGTTAGCACCTGAATTTGCTTTGACAGTACAGAACCATCTAACAACGATGTAAAATGAAAATGTAAAATGAAAATGTAAAATGTAAAACGAAGCACATGAAGTTCAGAATCTCATGTCAGAGCCGTGTATCGGCTCTGTCTCATTTATGACAAGAGCGCCCTCTTGTGGACACAAGTCACGATACTCCAGGTTTCGTTGATAATTTGTTGCACTTCGGCAGGATTGGAGGAAAACTGACAGTTTCATTCAGCATACATGGGAGTGTCGCTGGGCAACAAACTGACCTTCATGGAGAAATAGCGTTGATAAGGCAGATCAGGCAATATCTCCTTCACTACCCCTGAACAATCTTTACCTACACCACTTACTTAGCTCCCACAACAGGCTGTGGTCCTCTTCTGTCTGGACTACTGAAATTCTCTCCTCACCCTGTCTGTATGATCAGGTGTCTGTAACTGACCCAGGATGCTGCTGCTTGGATGGTCTATGACCTCCAAAAAAATTTTATACAACGTCTCATCCCTGCTCATCCCCTAACCCCGGCCAGAGGTCTCTTTAGTTACAAAATGGTTTTGCTGGAATAGCAGGCAGTGAGGCGAATGTGTCCTTCCTCTCTGTAGGCGGTCAGTAGACCATTCGCAGGGCAGACGTCAGGGCACCTGGGCGAGGCTGCCCTGAGCGTTTGCAGATCCCAGTCGCACCTTTCAGCTGTAGTGAAATGAGCTCCATGCAACCGCCAAAGCAGCAAAGTTACTGTCTCTCCTCTGGCACAGACTGAAGATCTGCCTCTTCACATTACATATTGGCTAACCTAACTCTAACTCTCCCCTTTGATAGCATTAATAGATTGATCCTGTAGTGTCTTATATCACCTTTTATAAGGCTTTTCTGTATACCACACAGTGTAGCAGTCTTTTACACTTTGCAACACTTTTGATCTTAGGCAAATAAGATTTTCTTGATAATACAGGACTGTATAAATCTCTTTAATGAAGCAGTATGATCATTATAGCACTGTTACACACTGTCACCTTTGTTCTAGATTGCTACAGATGTTACTGATGTTTTGTGGATTTGCACTGTCAGTGGGCCCTACGTGATCAAACGCATCTTACATTCTAACACACTCTTGATGAAAGCATCTGTCAAGTGGCTAAATCCGATGCATCTGTGATTAATTGTGTCGTTTGGCTTCTGTTACGGATTTTTGTTTCAAAAATGTTTCAGTCGTGTCTGTTTTCTTTCTTCTTTTCTTCTGAGATCCTCAGGAGGAAGAGAGATGAATGTTTATTTCTCCTGAGTTTTTGTGCTAACCTGGTCTCCCAGTGAATAAGCACCGTCCTGCACACTGCCAGCTGCATCTTACTGTTCCCCACGTCCTCATATTCCAAAACTGTAATGCAGTACATGATGCAACACTGAATATGCACATGTACAATATGTAGCATATGTAAATGCAGCATTTTAAGTATATTTAAATGGACAGGTATTTATACAGAATTATGCAATATATTTGGATTAATTGACTAAATAATTCCCTCCCTCCAAACAATTCCCCTCCCTAAAGTCATCACCATGAAAGAGAACTTATTCTCAATTGACCATCCCTGGTAAAATGAAGGTTAAACAAATAAAATATCAAATAAAAATGTATCTGCCCTTCTTTGCTAAAATTTGATTTCCAGTCTGTGCTCAGGAACATACCTCTTATTCGTAACATCTTTCTCATGTATGAGAAAAAAAATCTGATTATCTTCCAGATGATGAGGCTAGCAATGGGATTTCAGGGAATTTGCAGTGTCAGAAAAGCAGGGATCACCTATCTGTGTGTGTGTGTGTGTGTGTGTGTGTGTGTCTGCGTGTGTGCTTTTGTGTGAGTGTGCGCTTATGTGTGTGTGTGTGTATACATACTCTATTTGCACTAAAAATTTAAATGAGTTTAAAATTAAAACTACAGCAAATACTTTGTCTATAGATAGACATATGATATGATATGATATGACATATCATTGATATATCATTTGCCAACTAAGCATTTTATAGTGCAGCTTCACTAGCAGTTGGATATGTTGTTCAGTAATTGCAAGGATGCTGGATAGCAGACCACATGAATGCACATTTTATCAATTTATGTTTAAATTAATTGGTCACAACATATCTCCTAATTTCCCAGTATTCCCATTCACTCCTAACTACCCATACACATTGACAAGACAGGTCCTAGGCTTGATATAAACTGGCCTTTGCTGGCAGCAGAGTTATCATGCTGTTTATGGCATACTTGTTTGTTTGTCCTTTGAGAAAACGTGTCTCCACCTACCCCATTGTGAAGCCGTGATTCACACATGCTTGTGCAGAGACATTGAGACCAACGCCTTTTTTAAAAAAAGGGGTTAAACCCTGTTCTCTTTCCAGACCTCCTTGCACTCAGGCACTCAGGATCACTTCAAACAGGCAGTGTGCACCAGGACTTCTCAGAACCCCACTGTGACCCCGAGGTGTCCCCACTCTGAGCTCGACCCTCTGGTCTCTTTCACAAACGTCTCGCCCCGGTGCTTTCACAGCTGAACTTGAGTCAACCACTGACTCGAACCCAGTCACCCGGCCCCTCCTCTGTTGCGCCACAATGGCATCTTTTCCAGTTGAGCTATAAGTGCGAGACAAAGGAGAAAGTGTTCAGGGCTAGGTAGGAGGCCTCTGGGGGCCTTTGTGTGGTGCAACAAGGCCCAGCCATTAACACAGGCCCTTCATCCAACAGACCCGGCTCACAAACAGTCCTGCTGGGTATTAGCATGACAAAGGTGGAGGGGGGGCTGGGGAAGTCTGTGGGCCTGTGAATGCCTCCTTTATTTTGGGGGGGGGATCAAGCTGAGCCAGGACTGTCCTCTCACGGAGTAAAAGCACATCCCAACATTTTTTTTTCATCGTTGCATTAATATTAATACTTAAAGAAACAAGTCACATCACCTTGCCTGAATGGGATACTTTTCTATGCCTGGTAATTAAGCGCAACAGCTTTTCATGCTAGGGGTGTTCAGAAATTTAGAAATCAACCAAACATAAGTGCTGAGTCTTCAAATTTCCATGGGATGGGAAGTCTGGGCTGGAAAAAGCCTGCTGTGCCCTGATTTCTCTGTGTGGGGTGGGACTGTCAGCCCACAGTGAGACTCAGGGTGATGCTCTTCTTGCTCTCTCAGTGAATACATCAATAGTAACAATAAACCAAGTGCTTTTCAAAATCTCTGCTCAAAGTGTTTTCCAACAAGAAAAATGAAGCAAAACAGAATTTAAAAAATCCATTTTAGTGTTACGGATAAGGAGGTCACAGCTGAGTTAAAGACTTAAGTCAGTAATTTTAAAACACTTCTTTTAAAACACTACTAATTCGGTACAAAGCTTACAAACGACCCCAAAAGCAGTTTGCGGTAAATGCTATTAAATGCTGTAATATCTCTATGAGGCAGCAAATGGCTGGTGCTAATATGAATAGAGATCTTGATCCAGAAGCCTGGTTTACAGAGTTAGCAGACAAACATGATTGAAAAAGTCTTGGTTTTATTATTTCCTTAAGTGAACTTGGGACACAAAGTGTCATGTAACTATGGCAATACAAATGAAAACATGAACCTGTTGAACAGTGGACAGCAGTTAAGCATGACATTCTGGATAAATCCTCACCTTCTTCAAAATCAAATTAGTTATTCTGAAAAACTGGCCTTGATATGGACTCCAATAACACTGAGGATTTGAGGGGATACAGGACAACTATCTTTTGTGAAAAAAAGATTAAACTTGAATAAAAATTGTTACGCAGCAGATCTGGATAGTTTAATACCCCACTGATGAAATAAGCACATAGAGCATTGTGCATTATACTTGACATATTTGAAAATATATCACGCAATACATGTAGCTTCTGTATTTGAAATCAGTAGAGGGGGATGCGAAAATTTGCCTCATTGTCTACAATGTTGCAAATCTCATGTGTATCTTCTTTTATATCGTAGGTCAGGTTGCTTTAAGTCATAATAATATTGACACAGTTTTGTCATCGGCAGGCAATGCATTGGTCTAAAGGTACAAGAAATACGTCTGAAAAGATTTGTCTGGTTGCACTGTCTACTACATGTCTGTGACTTCCACATATTACATTGTGATGGAGTGTGAAGTGTTTACTAAATTGATATTCCTGAAATTGTAGTACTGTTACAATACTTACCAAAATTCTTAGTGATTATCAGCCATGACACTCAACATTTTTCATGTTTTGACAGTCTCCCATGCTCTGCCAGGCACCTGTTACAGATCATTTTGACTGCTTTTTACTACTGCGTTTGTGTTCCTGCATCCATATTTACATGTTTAAATAAGAAGTCTAAGAAGGCTAAGAAGTCTTCCCTTCATTGCTTTCCCTTTTCACTAACTAGTGTTCGGCATCGAGCCATCGACTATGCCTTTAATGTTTTCACATGGACTTGCACTTAGCTCGATTAGGAAGATGAGCCTGAGTTAGCTGGATCATATTAATCTTAAACAGGTGTGGTGAAATGGAATAAGACCGATTAGGATTATCACTTTAGGAAGCCGGCATGACGTGAGACAGAATTTGTTACATGAGCTTCATGAAGCGGCCCTCAGGTGGTTATATTCTTCTGTTTCTTTTTCATGTCCATCTTCTTGCTGCAGTACATCACTGCAAGTCCTCTGGTATTGCTAATGATAGCTGTCACCATTGGTGTGTCCTGTCTTGACACATATTTCCTCCTTTTCAGATACGTATGCCTGCTGTAGCCTGTTGCCATGCATTGTGGGTAATGGATATTGCAAGGACAACCACTATGGATGTGATAATAAGGTCACTGTATGCTGTTGGAGGGTTTTGGCATCCCACAGAGTGTTGAGAAATATATTTATGCTAAATATCAGTTGAATGAATTAATCCAAGGGAAGTCTGCATCGAGGACATTGTGTGTTTCTAAATTTCTTGGTTTTCTAGCAGATGCTTCTCTCAGTTTTATTGTCAGTCTGGGAAATATTAGTAATGTTAATGTGTACATACCGCAGTAATGTCCCTAGCCTGTGGAGATGTCCGTTGCCTGTAGGGATTCCTAGGATGTTGAATGTGCTTTGGAAGGTGTACAGGGTATGACCTCTGGATCATTAATCCTTCTTCATGGAATTCCCCCCAGGTTTGCTCTTTTTTATTGTTCATTTTGAGAATGTTTGAGAATGTTCCTGTGCTGGGCTACTTCTTCCTGTTCCAATCCTCAGTTGTATCTCAAAATTATTTTTATTTGAAAAAGTCTGAAACTGAAAAAAATGTAATTGTTTGTTAGCGGGCTAACTTACAGTGTTGCTCCAACAATTTACTTACCTACCTACTAGTTTTGATTGACAGAGTGCTGCTGCTGCACAGTATTAAATAAATCATTAAACCATGGTATCATGGTTTTATGAATAATTCTCTTTCACAATAGCACTTTATGACCAGTCCTTTTGTGTTTACTTATCTGAATTGTTTGTCGTTGTTTTGTTTTGTATTCATACATTAATTGCTACTTAATGAATTATTTCTACGTTTAATAACACTTCGATGTATTTGTTTATTTAATTCTGATATGTTTTAGACATTAGATGCACGCTTTGCCTGCATCGAATCGATGGCCGTGAACGTCTAGATATGGTCGTCGAGGTCCTGATAGGAGGTGCACTTCGTCACCACTATCCATAAAATGAACCAATCGGAAACAAAACAACCGTCTGTCTGTAGCGCCTAGATTCACTTTAGCCAATAGATAGGGCATATGCGACGACGGACAGGAGTTTTAACCAATAGAAAGGACGTATATGATGATGAGCATAAATTTTATCCAATCGAAGGAGAGAATAGGGGACACGCTTCGTACGATATTGTCGGGAATCGGAGCTCATCCCTCCCAGTTCGATCGGCAACGGGAGCGGAGAAAAGAAAGCAGAGACCCCGAAGGCAGCAGCCCCTACCACCGCCGGCCCAGGTTACCATCTAGCACCGGGAAAACACACTAGAGAGTCGCCGCCGGCACAAGTTCAGGTCACCAGAAACCACCATGAGCAGCGAGGCCGAGACACAGCAGCAGCCGTCACAGCCAGCCGACGCGGAGAGGCCGTCTAGCCCGGCGACAGCAACTACTGCGGGGGATAAGAAGGTCATCGGTATGTATCCCGGATGCGGTTTTGGCCACCGGGGATTCACGTTATTTACAGAACTATCGATACATCGGTATTCGTATCGGCGACAGACGCGACGTTTCTTCAATTCAGTTGACCCAGCAAGCAGTCCTAATCCCAAAACGCGATCTGTTGAGTCTCTGTGTGAAAGGGAATACAATGGAAATGGTGCGAGCCGGTTAGCTAACATGCTAGCGGGTTCCCCAGTCTGTCGCTGTGGTGATCAGACAGCTAGCCAGCTAGCTGGCTAACATTAGCCAGCTAACGTTACACCACGCTTACAGTTCCGTTAGCCCGCTAGCTAGTTAGGCTGCTTGCATTGCTCACTGTCCTGACCATCTTAGCTACCTTTATCGCCGGGGGTCCAGATCGGATTATCCTGACCGAAGAACTTGCACTTGACGAGGGGTTTTTGAGTTGATCAGTCAGCTGACCAATTCACCGTCCAGCTCACATTTAAATGTTGCAGTTTATAAAGTCATTTTAACTCTGTGATAACGTTAGCTTAGTGTGTGCTCTGTTAGTCAAACGTTAGACGGGATGGTGGGGCCGGGCCGAGCCAGAAGAGAGTTCACGATCAGTGAGAGGGTTTGCATTTAGGTTTTTTTTAGGGTTTTCTACCTTTTTGTCCTAAATCTGGCGTTTCTGCAATAATATAGCAAGCTACTTTCCAACCCCGGTAGGCACGTTGCCAACCACCTAAAAGTTGCATTGAATTTCTCAGCGTGGATTTGAACATGACAGCATGTAGGATTACACCTCTGGTAGTATATGTGATTACACATCTGAAAAAAAAAACTGCTAGGTAACCCGTAGGGTTTTGTCCAAGTTTACCAGTTACGTTGTCGAAGCTAAGTTAAGAAGCAAGGTTTACACGATGTCAATTAGCTAGAATTAAATGAGGGTTAATTGGTAGCTAGCGTTAGCAGTATTTCCAGCCCCTATTGTTCGAATAAGCCAGCCAATGGTAGCTAGCCAGTTAGCGAAAGCATATTTATTATAATAATTAATAATAATTTATATTATTGTTATAACTATTTATTAGTTAGTTACCCAGAGAAAACAATTTGGCAACGGTTTTGATTGGACTGTAATATCTTCCAATAAATTAAATTACGCGCGGTGCTTTCAAGATCGTCTCTCTTGGAGGAGCGGTGTAGAGATTTTTTAGCTAAATTATTTCCATCTGAAATAGCGATCATATGAAGAGACCATGCTGGGTAACTAACCCAAAATGTCCGCCGCGGTGTTTGGATAGGGGTACAGCTAGCGCGCTAAAGCTACCTCCTTTTGTCTTGGGGATCCTGTTTGTCTGCCAGCCTCCGATGATAAATAAGAATATAATTTCTTTCTTCCTGGGAGCTGTTTTAGCTGTAATTGGATAGACAGCTTGTTGTTATAACCGAGGTCTTTAGGTTGGATACGTGGCTAGCTTTATTTGTTTGCAATTACAGCTTCCCCGTTTATTAGACACATGGGCATCTCGCTTAACGGACCGAGTTGTCCCAAGTTGCGTTGCCGAGCGCTGTCTGGATATTTTGCCAGTTTGGTATTTTGCTAGCGAATATTGTGAATGATCCGGTTAGCCAGTTTGAATCACCGTCCAGTCGCAAGATGGCTACGTTAGTCTAGCTGGCAGACTAATTTAGAACCTTTCTTAGAACTTAGAACCGTTCTTGGAACCTAGAACCCTTCTATGCTAGTTTGACACTTCCCTGCACGCTAGTTGTGTGTTGCACGTTTGAACGGTGAACCGTGTGCGACATTAAAATAGGCACCATTTTACTCCGATTTTAGCTATTCCTGTTAATGCTAGTAGTGAATGAAATACCTGTAACTGGGTAACCTACTGCCATGCGAATGTGAAAGCCAAAAATGTTAGAGAGAAGGAGCAAACTCAGCTTGCAGGACCATGTGGATGGATTTTTACCAGGCGTTATAACCCGTTATAACCCTCGGCCACATGCCGGTAATGTGATACGATCAGGCTTCCAGCTAATTTGAAACCGGGCAGCAGTGCCCACCGGTGTCTGTGGAATATAGCTGGGCGCTGTCTCTGTCGGACCAGTTGGTTTTGTAAGGCACAACCAGGGTTTTGCATCAGAATCTATAAAAAGCGCAACAGTCGCAGGTTAAATATAGTAGCAAAGCTGCCCAGATACTTTTTCAAGTCCTTGTACGTTCTTGCAAAGTCAGGGTACAGCATTCCCTGGCAGTAGCGTTTGTGTTTTTCTCATTTATTAATGTTGTTATATATTAATGCTTTTGTTGTGGTGAAGTCATAGGGAGTTGATTGAATATAGATCTTGATTTGTCAAATCTTCATGAGTATACTCCTGGTATTTTGCTGCTCTTATGAGCTGTTTGAAGTGTTTGATCTAACAGAAGTAAATGTGCTTCTTAAATGAGAGTTATTTCCATTCATTTGAGCCCATTATTTGCCAATCCAGAGAAATATTCATCTTGGGTGTAATTGTTTACACCCAAAATGAATTACCCTGAAGAATTAACTGGACCACCAGTTATTGTAAGTTGGAAAGATATGCATTAAATTTGCTCAAAGGACATATGTTAAAATATGTTGAGTAAACACACTTATTTGCATTAATTCAAACACCTTTCTAATAGGATATTCCTGTCCTAAAGTATGTATAGCAGGTGTCAAAATGTCAGTGTCACTTATGCTAGTATTCCATTAACAGCTCAATCAAACCTCTTTAGCAGGGAGCTGAGATGGACTGAAGACAGCATGTACGTTGTCCTCAGGGCGAGGCAAAGAAAAACACTGGTCTAATGCCCTCACAGCGCACTGTGATTACAGGAATCGCTACAGCACAGGCCGATCTGATTCTTCAAAACGGACTATTCTTAACAGCGCAATTTAAAATTAAAAGATTAAGTGAACATTTCTGTTTTGAGCAGTTTTCCTTTCTTAATTGAGAAATGCCACTCGATAAATTGGAGCATGGAACATATCTGAATGAGAAGAATTTTTATACAGCACCACGATGCACTCAGTGTACGGAGCAATTTTCCCCCCCAAGTGTAAAATCATTATTTAACTCGTGTTGGGTTTGTCCCTTATTACCGGTGCTGTGGAGGAAAGCAAAGGGAGCGTCAGTCACTGATGCCTTTGCAGTTTGCAGTTATCAGTTTGCAGTTCTTCCTGGTGATGATTGATTTCTGGGAAAGAATGAACTCAGCACCGTTAACACATGTGAGTGCATTTTTTTATGGGTCCGTAAGTCGTTGCTGTTACAGATTGGTTCACATTTTCCCAACCGTTGTCTTTCTCCATGTGTGGATTTTGTCATTTTTGTGAAGAGTATTGGCTGTCTCAGTAACCAAATGGAAGTGAAGCATGCAAGCAGATGAATTGTGGTGATATTATCATGTTCCCTTACCAGACACTCTTAGAGCAACTTGCATATAATAGTTTTACATCCCTGTGGGGTATATACTGAGCCAATTAGGGTATCTTCCTTAATGGTACAAAGGCAGTGGGCTATCTGGGAATTGATCTGGCTACCTTTGAGTTAGGAGCTTTGCTCCTTACCATAACATCTGTAATTACACGTTGGCAACATAGAAAATGTAAGTGTATTTGATTAGCCCATGTCATATACTGATGCTTTGTCAGCAACATTGATACTGTAACGCTCACCAGAAAACCTGAAGTAAGGGACCAACTAAAAATGAGCTCTTTTGCTCAAAAAACAAGTTTATTTCCCTCTCTTATCAGCCTGAGATCCCTGTCAGTCTGGGCCATACCAGCAGTTTTACCTACACAAGGAAAGTCTATGTCTATGTTAGAATTTTCCTCTAGGTGTCTTTAGGGTGTAGATGAGTTATATATTCAGGGTATACAGGGATGTGGTTGGTATGTTTTTTTTTTTTTTTTTTTTTCTTTTTTTAATCTCATCAAATCACAGCCATGTCTTTTAAAGGAAACAGCAGGGTGTGAAGACTGGCTTCTTTTTTAAGTAAAATGATTGGATTTATTTTTCTGAAATTTGTATTTAGATAAACAGAAGTTGTGCAGCTAAATGGTAACTGTAGTTACAACACAGCGTGCATTCCTTATGGTATTTATACAAAGCTATACTTATTTTATTTTGGGACTGGTAAATTGTATACATTTATTTTTTGTTTGACTTGCTTTATTAAATGGGCCATGGCCTGTTGGTGAGCTTGACAGGACCTCCTTCTGTAGTATTTATACTTGTAAGAGGTGGAGAAACCGCATCGCTGCCCCCTGGTGTAGTGGAGTGTGGCTTGATCTGTGGTCCTTGGTCATTTGTGCCCTTAAAATAAATTAATGTTAAAATAAGTTCATATGTTCTGCTCCAGATTACACAGAGGTGATGACACGTTTCTGCTGGGGAGAGGGCAGCTCAGTGTAGTTGTTGAATACCTGTTACCAGACTCTCCCCTTGTCTGCCCTGTACCACCTAAAAGGAAACCACAGACCCCTAAAGTGGAACCCTGGGAAGTTACTCTTTATAAACCAGATATTAGCTGAAAAAAATATATAAATATGTTTTTAAAAAATTACAAATAAGTAAATAAAATGTATGTAAAAATTGTACTTGCTGTGATGTTCAGCATTACCTGTTAAGACAGCTCTTTGAGGTATACAGTATACCCACATGTTTGTTCACAGCCCGAGATTATATGCTGCATGGTTCAAGGACTTCCTCAGATGAACACACTAGACACAGCATTCCTCAGTATGGAGAAAAGAATCTCGCATTTTTTCAATCTATCACTTGTGATGTTGTCAATTTTATTTGCTGTTGCTCTGTATTATTTCTTGATTATGAATCACCATGAGCAAGCTCATTTGCAAAATGACTATTGGATCTGATTAAGATATCATTATTGCTTCTAATAGCAGTAATAACAAGCATAACACTAATTATAACTAACACTGAGAAATGGTGAGTTCAGTGTGATATGAGAAATGAGTGCCTTAAGTATTAACACATTGTGCTGTTTTGTCATAAATTCATATACAGTCACCGTGATGTAGTGCTATATTTGCTATCTGAGCAGGTGGGTTGGGTCGGGGTTTCAGAGTGTAATGATGTTTTTCCTCTTTTCAGCCACAAAGGTCCTGGGTACTGTGAAGTGGTTCAATGTGAGGAACGGCTATGGTTTCATCAACAGGTAAAGGAAGCCCATTCATACAGTCTCTGCGGCAGAGAAAGTTCCGGTTCTGTTCTGGGCCTTCACACACATTCAGCTACGTGTTCATTAAGCTGTGTCACCTGAATCCTGTGTGGGCCTACACAGACACACAGACACACAGAGATACAGAGACACACACACACACACACACAAGTGCAGACACAGACACACAGAGAAACACACACAGCTGTGTGTTCAATGTGCTCAAGGCCCTGTGGTTGTTTAGGCACTACATGTTAGCCTCTACACTGCTAGCTGCAGCTCATAGTCCTGATCCGCTTTCGGTGCTGTGTTGGCTTCCTATCTAGCTGGTGTCTTACTCTTTTTTTTTTTTTTTTTTTTTTGCAGGAATGACACAAAAGAGGATGTCTTTGTCCACCAGGTGAGTGAGAGCTCTGAAACACTGCTTTGCATTATCGCTTCAGGGACAGGGTGTGCAGGAGCTGGCGTGAGCTGATTGTGTGTTGATTGGGTGGGTCTGTGTGAGTGAGTGTGTGTTTGTGTGCTGATTGTGTCAGTGGGCAGGTTTGTGCTGATTGTGTCAGTGGGCAGGTTTGTGCTGATTGTGTGCTGATTGTGTCAGTGGGCAGGTTTGTGCTGATTGGGTGGGTCTGTGTGAGTGAGTGTGTGTTTGTGTGCTGATTGTGTCAGTGGGCAGGTTTGTGCTGATTGTGTCAGTGGGCAGGTTTGTGCTGATTGTGTGGGTCTGTGTGAGTGAGTGTGTGTTTGTGTGCTGATTGTGTCAGTGGGCAGGTTTGTGCTGATTGTGTCAGTGGGCAGGTTTGTGCTGATTGTGTGCTGATTGTGTCAGTGGGCAGGTTTGTGCTGATTGGGTGGGTCTGTGTGAGTGAGTGTGTGTTTGTGTGCTGATTGTGTCAGTGGGCAGGTTTGTGCTGATTGTGTCAGTGGGCAGGTTTGTGCTGATTGTGTGCTGATTGTGTCAGTGGGCAGGTTTGTGCTGATTGGGTGGGTCTGTGTGAGTGAGTGTGTGTTTGTGTGCTGATTGTGTCAGTGGGCAGGTTTGTGCTGATTGTGTCAGTGGGCAGGTTTGTGCTGATTGTGTGGGTCTGTGTGAGTGAGTGTGTGTTTGTGTGCTGATTGTGTCAGTGGGCAGGTTTGTGCTGATTGTGTCAGTGGGCAGGTTTGTGCTGATTGTGTGCTGATTGTGTCAGTGGGCAGGTTTGTGCTGATTGTGTCAGTGGGCAGGTTTGTGCTGATTGTGTGCTGATTGTGTCAGTGGGCAGGTTTGTGCTGATTGTGTGCTGATTGTGTCAGTGGGCAGGTTTGTGCTGATTGTGTCAGTGGGCAGGTTTGTGCTGATTGTGTCAGTGGGCAGGTTTGTGCTGATTGTGTGCTGATTGTGTCAGTGGGCAGGTTTGTGCTGATTGTGTCAGTGGGCAGGTTTGTGCTGATTGTGTGCTGATTGTGTCAGTGGGCAGGTTTGTGCTGATTGTGTGCTGATTGTGTCAGTGGGCAGGTTTGTGCTGATTGTGTCAGTGGGCAGGTTTGTGCTGATTGTGTCAGTGGGCAGGTTTGTGCTGATTGTGTGCTGATTGTGTCAGTGGGCAGGTGTGTGCTGATTGTGTCAGTGGGCAGGTTTGTGCTGATTGTGTCAGTGGGCAGGTTTGTGCTGATTGTGTGCTGATTGTGTCAGTGGGCAGGTTTGTGCTGATTGTCAGTGGGCAGGTTTGTGCTGATTGTCAGTGGGCAGGTTTGTGCTGATTGTGTCAGTGGGCAGGTTTGTGCTGATTGTGTGGGTCTGTGTGAGTGAGTGTG